>NW_026615438.1:0-64637 GCF_000801105.2 Raphanus sativus | reverse complement strand
TTTGTGAGTAAGAAGATATCCCACCTTCTATCCAGATGGATTCCAGATTAGCCTGTTCGGACATATGGCAAATTATCTTCATGATTCTTATCAAACCAGGATGAACCACGATCTAAGAAGCCTTTATTTGGAACCACTAATCAGTGGAGAATAACCAGGAAGTTGAATAAATCTCATAGGAGTTGTGAGTAAGAAGATATCCCACTTTCTATCCAGATGATTCCAGATTAGCCTGTTCGACATATGCAATATCTTCATGATTCTTATCAAACCAGGATGAACCAATATCTAAGAAGCTTTATTTGGAACCACTAATCAGTGGAGAATAACCAGGAAGTTGAATAAATCTCATAGGAGTTGTGAGTAAGAAGATATCCCACTTTCTATCCAGATGATTCCAGATTAGCCTGTTCGGACATATGGCAATATCTTCATGATTCTTATCAAACCAGGATGAACCACGATCTAAGAAGCTTTATTTGGAACCACTAATCAGTGGAGAATAACCAGGAAGTTGAATAAATCTCATAAGAGTTGTGAGCAAGAAGATATCCCACTTCTATCCAGATGATTCCAGATTAGCCTGTTCGGACATATGGCAATATCTTCATGATTCTTATCAAACCAGGATGAACCACGATCTAAAGAAGCTTTATTTGGAACCACTAATCAGTGGAGAATAACCAGGAAGTTGAATAAATCTCATAGGAGTTGTGAGTAAGAAGATATCCCACTTTCTATCCAGATGATTCCAGATTAGCCTGTTCGGACATATGGCAATATCTTCATGATTCTTATCAACCAGGAATGAAACCACGATCTCAAGATATCCCACTTTCCTATCCAGATGATTCCAGATTAGCCTGTTCGGACATATGGCAATATCTTCATGATTCTTATCAAACCAGGATGAACCACGATCTAAGAAGCTTTATTTGGAACCACTAATCAGTGGAGAATAACCAGGAAGTTGAATAAATCTCATAAGAGTTGTGAGCAAGAAGATATCCCACTTTCTATCCAGATGATTCCAGATTAGCCTGTTCGGACATATGCCATATCTTCATGATTCTTATCAAACCAGGATGAACCACGATCTAAGAAGCTTTATTTGGAACCACTAATCAGTGGAGAATAACCAGGAAGTTGAATAAATCTCATAGGAGTTGTGAGAAGAAGATATCCCACTTTCTATCCAGATGATTCCAGATTAGCCTGTTCGGACATATGGCAATATCTTCATGATTCTTATCAAACCAGGATGAACCACGATCTAAGAAGCTTTATTTGGAACCACTAATCAGTGGAGAATAACCAGGAAGTTGAATAAATCTCATAAGAGTTGTGAGTAAGAAGATATCCCACTTTCTATCCAGATGATTCCAGATTAGCCTGTTCGGACATATGCAATATCTTCATGATTCTTATCAAACCAGGATGAACCACGATCTAAAGAAGCTTTATTGGAACCACTAATCAGTGGAGAATAACCAGGAAGTTGAATAAATCTCATAAGTGTTGTGAGCAAGAAGATATCCCACCTTCTATCCAGATGATTCCAGATTAGCCTGTTCGGACATATGCCATTATCTTCATGATTCTTATCAAACCAGGATGAACCACGATCTAAGAAGCTTTATTTGGAACCACTAATCAGTGGAGAATAACCAGGAAGTTGAATAAATCTCATAGGAGTTGTGAGTAAGAAGATATCCCACTTTCTATCCAGATGATTCCAGATTAGCCTGTTCGGACATATGGCAATATCTTCATGATTCTTATCAAACCAGGATGAACCACGATCTAAGAAGCTTTATTTGGAACCACTAATCAGTGGAGAATAACCAGGAAGTTGAATAAATCTCATAAGTGTTGTGAGCAAGAAGATATCCCACCTTCTATCCAGATGATTCCAGATTAGCCTGTTCGGACATATGCCATTATCTTCATGATTCTTATCAAACCAGGATGAACCACGATCTAAGAAGCTTTATTTGGAACCACTAATCAGTGGAGAATAACCAGGAAGTTGAATAAATCTCATAGAAGTTGTGAGTAAGAAGATATCCCACTTTCTATCCAGATGATTCCAGATTAGCCTGTTCGGACATATGGCAATATCTTCATGATTCTTATCAAACCAGGATGAACCAATATCTAAGAAGCTTTATTTGGAACCACTAATCAGTGGAGAATAACCAGGAAGTTGAATAAATCTCATAGGAGTTGTGAGTAAGAAGATATCCCACTTTCTATCCAGATGATTCCAGATTAGCCTGTTCGGACATATGGCAATATCTTCATGATTCTTATCAAACCAGGATGAACCACGATCTAAGAAGCTTTATTTGGAACCACTAATCAGTGGAGAATAACCAGGAAGTTGAATAAATCTCATAAGTGTTGTGAGCAAGAAGATATCCCACCTTCTATCCAGATGATTCCAGATTAGCCTGTTCGGACATATGCCATTATCTTCATGATTCTTATCAAACCAGGATGAACCACGATCTAAGAAGCTTTATTTGGAACCACTAATCAGTGGAGAATAACCAGGAAGTTGAATAAATCTCATAGGAGTTGTGAGTAAGAAGATATCCCACTTTCTATCCAGATGATTCCAGATTAGCCTGTTCGGACATATGGCAATATCTTCATGATTCTTATCAAACCAGGATGAACCACGATCTAAGAAGCTTTATTTGGAACCACTAATCAGTGGAGAATAACCAGGAAGTTGAATAAATCTCATAAGTGTTGTGAGCAAGAAGATATCCCACTTCTATCCAGATGATTCCAGATTAGCCTGTTCGGACATATGCCATTATCTTCATGATTCTTATCAAACCAGGATGAACCACGATCTAAGAAGCTTTATTTGGAACCACTAATCAGTGGAGAATAACCAGGAAGTTGAATAAATCTCATAGGAGTTGTGAGTAAGAAGATATCCCACTTTCTATCCAGATGATTCCAGATTAGCCTGTTCGGACATATGGCAATATCTTCATGATTCTTATCAAACCAGGATGAACCAATATCTAAGAAGCTTTATTGGGAACCACTAATCAGTGGAGAATAACCAGGAAGTTGAATAAATCTCATAGGAGTTGTGAGTAAGAAGATATCCCACTTTCTATCCAGATGATTCCAGATTAGCCTGTTCGGACATATGGCAATATCTTCATGATTCTTATCAAACCAGGATGAACCACGATCTAAGAAGCTTTATTTGGAACCACTAATCAGTGGAGAATAACCAGGAAGTTGAATAAATCTCATAAGTGTTGTGAGCAAGAAGATATCCCACTTTCTATCCAGATGATTCCAGATTAGCCTGTTCGGACATATGGCAATATCTTCATGATTCTTATCAAACCAGGATGAACCACGATCTAAGAAGCTTTATTTGGAACCACTAATCAGTGGAGAATAACCAGGAAGTTGAATAAATCTCATAGGAGTTGTGAGTAAGAAGATATCCCACTTTCTATCCAGATGATTCCAGATTAGCCTGTTCGAACATATGGCAATATCTTCATGATTCTTATCAAACCAGGATGAACCACGATCTAAGATATCCCACTTTCTATCCAGATGATTCCAGATTAGCCTGTTCGTGCAAGAATATGAGAATCAAAGTGTGTTAAGTGAAGAACATTGTGAGAGGGAGAGAGAGATTGGCGTAGGAGACAAAGAGAAATGAGGGAATTAATTTCCTTAATTGATTCACTTGGTTACAGCATACATAAATAGGATGAGAAAATATCCTAGACAAGTATTAAAATAAACATGACACTAGGAATATAATAAACAAGTAGAATAAGTCCAACTGCTTCAGATCAGATGCGCCAGACTTGAGAGTGACTGGTCCCAACGGTTGTCTCAACTTGACAACCTTAGCTAATCACGTGAAGGCACTTCTCCAACGTTCCCATTGTCTTGGCGAGTGAGGTTGAGTTTCTTTGATCAATATAAAACCAATTATGCTCCACTCTTCACTTCCTTTACTTGCAAGTCACGCTGGAGATCCTAGGTTGTACGGACAAGCTTGGTTCCCAAGGTAACTCAATTATGTGATCCTTCTGAATATGCTCGCCCTAACTCATTCTTCATTGCTTACATGCTGCAGCTTATTGCTTCATCTCAACACTCCCCCTCAAGCTTGACCATGTGGAACAAGTCAAGCTTGGAAACCATGAAGCATTCCCTCATTAAAACCTTGATATGAAAAACCCAGTGGGACAAAAACATATCAAGGAAAAAGAGTAGAACACCTCATGGTTAGAGGATCAGTGTGATGAAAGATCCACAAGTCCAAGCTTTGAGTGAATGAACTCACAAACCTTGGTACTTGCAGCCTTGGTGAAGATATCAGCCAACTGGTCTTCACTTCTGGTGTAGCATGGGAGGATGACCTTCTGCTCAACAGCTTGCCTCACCTTATGGCAATCGACTTCAATGTGTTTGGTTCTCTCATGGAAGACTGAGTTGCTGGCAATGTGTATAGCTGCCTGATTATCACAGTGCATGGTGATTGGAGTTGTAGCTTCAATTCCCAAGTCCTTTAGTAAGCCTCTTTGTTGAGATGAAGCATCAAGAGTAAAGAGGAAGCAGATCAAGCGTAAGAGAGCAAAGGATGATCATTGCTTGTGAACCAAGTTTATAACCTAGCTTGGAGTACAAGGTGGATAAGTTTAGTAGTTGATTAATGAGAAGGATTAAGTGATGAGGAGAAGTGAAGAAGAAACTCGCCAAGTGAAGTGGTTGGCGCTGAGGAGAAAGGTCACGGGTTGAGTTAAGGAAAGAGTGGTCCTCCCACCCGTTAGGACCAGTTGTTGGAATTCATGAGTGTTGGAATTCATGAGTGTTTGTCTCATGTCAAGAGAGTATTCAGTTAACTTGTAACTGAATCCCTTCAACCATACAACAGGAACTCACTCTACAATGGAAGAGACAACCAACTGGTGGTTGAATCCCCTCACACAGCCTATACTATAACCAAGATCTTAGAGAGTAAACTGGTTATAAAAAGCTAAGAATCTCTAGTTTGAATCTAATCCTTGAGAAGTAACACAACACTTTAGAGTTTGTGCACTTAAGATGAATGGGATCTAGAATCAGTAAGCTAGAGTTTAAGAAGAAATAAGGTGCTGTTCGTTTGCTCATCTGGGTGATCCATCTGGGTGAAGATGCAAGTTGATGTTTGTTTTGTACATTAAAATGCTACATCCAGATGGATCACCCAACTGCATTTATGAAAACTCATCTCAAATTCTCACCCAAATGAGGGTGAGTCTTCACGGAGCATCTGGGTGAAGGTGAGTCTTCACCAAAAATTTGATAAATTTTTCGTTAAAACAAAATAAATTCTTGCCAAAACCGAAAAATGCAATTTTCCGTCAAAATTGGAAAACACAATTTCTCGTCAAAATTGGGAAAACATAATTTCGCCAAAACCAGAAAACGTAATTTCCCGTCAAAATCGAAAAAATGCAATATCCCGCCAAAATCGGAAAAAGGTAATTTCCCGCCAAAAATCGGAAAACCCAATTTCTCGCCAAGACCAAAAAAACACACTTTCACGCCAAAACCGAGAAAATGCAATTTCCCGCCAAAACCGAAAAACACAATTTCCCACCAAAACCGAAAACATAATTTCTCACCAAAATCGAAAAACGCAATTTCCCGTCCAAACCGGAAAAAACACAATTTCTCGTCAAAACCGGAAAACGTAATTTTCCCGCCAAAATCGGAAAAACGTAATTTTCCGCCAAAACCGGAAAAACGTAATTTCTCGTGAAAATCGGAAAACGCATTTTCCCGCCAAAACCGGAAAACATAATTTCTCGTGAAAACCGGAAAACGCATTTTCCCGCCAAAACCGGAAAAATGTAATTTTCCGCCAAAACCGGAAAAACGTAATTTCTCGTGAAAACCGGAAAACGTAATTTTCCCGCCAAAACTGGAAAACGTAATTTTCCGCCAAAACCGGAAAAACGTAATTTCTCGTGAAAACCGGAAAACACATTTTCAGACCAAAACCGGGAAAACGCAACATCCCGCCAAAACCGGTAAAACGCAATTTCTCGCCAAAACCGGAAAACACAATTTCTCGTCAAAACTGGAAAACACAATTTCCCACCAAAACCGAGAAAAACGCAATTTCCCGCCAAAACTGAGAAGACACAATTTCTCGTGAAAACCGGAAAAACGCAATTTCTGGCCAAAACTGGGAAAACGCAATGTCCCGCCAAAACCGGGAAATGTAATTTCTCGCCAAAACCGGAAAAACACACTTTCCCACCAAAACTGAGAAAACGCAATTTCTCGCCAAAAACGAAAATTTCCGGCAAAAACCGAAAATGTAATTTCCCGTCAAAATTGGAAAAACACAATTTTTCGTCAAAACCGAAAAATGCAATATCCCGCCAAAAATTTAAAAACAAATCTATTTTAATTATTTTAGTAACAAGTTCATCTCGATGTAGATGCAAGTTGAAAAAAGCAAACAAACATAGTTGCATTTAGATGATTCATCTGGATGGATAAACGAAATGCAGAGACGAACAACATCCAGATGAAGCATTTGGATAAGGCATCCAGATGGACCATTTGGATGCATCTTTGAGATGTACAAACGAACAGGGCCTAAGAAGAGTTTAAAGTGAATTTGACAAGTATTAGGCTGCCTTAAGAGAAAGAGAGTTAAGGCAGCCTCTAAATCATGATTCACTTGACCCTTACATTGTGACTATTGTTTAGACACAAGAGAGGGAGAGAGAGCCACGAAATTGATGAGAGAAACTTGTATTAAGACTGGATAAATGTTACAAGAGGTGGTGAAGTCTTTAAATAGACAATCACTTACAATAAACAATGATTAAACAAGGGAATGACTAAACAAATATTATTGTGGGGTTTCTGATGAAGCCAGAAGGATGCAACCAAGGTTAATCTCGACCAGAGGGAGTGAGAGTGACAGGAGAGAGGTTTACACAGCCTGGTTGAGTGAAAGTGACAGGTCCAGCTGCTTCTCTTAAGCAACATGTGACTTCTTCTTTTCAAATTCAAACCAGGCTCTCTTATTTTAATTCAAACATGTTTCCTTGACATCTCAGTGTTTCCCACGTCCATATTAAGTCTCCAAACTCCTTTCTTGCCTTGAAAGGTAAGTGAGGTCAAGATAGTAGCTTGTGGAGCAAGACTGCACAAACAGAACCAAATTGGCGTCTCTTGATGAATTCTCTTTGGATCATCAACCAGCTTCTTCTTCTTCTGGTCATTCCTTTATTTATTTCAACACCAGTCACTTTCACTCTGCTCACTCTGCCCCTCACTGATCATCGACAGATTTGTTTATTGTTCCTTTTGTTTATTACTTTCTTATGCTGTCTTTCCCTTTATATAAACCTTGTATGCTTACCATATTGAATATTAAGAATCATGTTTCACATTCTCTTTGTCTCTCACTCTCGCCACTCTCTTCCATACTTCTAATCTTCATATTCTTTCATGGTATCAGAGCACTAAGCTCTTGAGACCTTTCACTTCCGCAAACACATTCTCTGATTTCTCCATTTCTTTTCATCCGTGAGACATCTTGTTCTTGCTCTAGTTCTATTTTTGGCAAAGTTCTTGGTGTTCTTGAGGTGTTCTTCAAGTTCATCTCCAGATTTTACCAAAAATAGCAAAGTTTGTTCAAACTGTTCTTGAGAGTTCTTGTTATTTCTTTCTTTTCAAAACACCTTGTTCAACTATTCTTGAGCTGTTCTTATGGATTCCTCTGGTTCCTCTCATGAAAACTCAAGAATGGTGACTATTCCAGTTACTCTCAAAGGAGGTAACTACTTACACTGGGCGCGGCTAACCAAGACAGCTCTAGGAGGCAGAGGTCTCTGGGGAGTTGTTGAAGAAGGCTTAGACACCAAGAAGAAGACTATCCTAGGAGAGGATGGTAAGGAGGTGGTGGAAGCTGATGCGGATGCTGGGAACAAGAAGAGAGTTCAAGAGGATCTCTTGGTTCTGTCCATCCTCCAACACAGCCTGGAACCAACAATCTTAGAAGCCTATGACTACTGTGAGACTTCCAAAGATCTGTGGGACACACTCAAGAAGGTGTTTGGTAATGTCTCCAACATCAACCGTGTGTATGAAGTCAAGAGGGCTATCAATAACTTGTGTCAGGAGGATACTGAGTTTGATAAACATTTTGGGAGGTTCAGATCTCTTTGGGCAGAGCTGGAGATGTTGAGACCAGCAACCTTGGACCCTGATGTGTTGAATGAGAGAAGGGAACAAGACAAAGTCTTTGCTTTGCTGTTCACTCTCAACCCCGGGTATAATGACCTAATCAAACACATCCTGAGGGGAGTGAGTCTCCCATCCCTTGATGATGTTTGTGCTCAGATTCAAAAGGAGAAGGGTTCCGTGGGGCTCTTTGGAGGAAAAGGAGCTCTTATCATTGCAAACCAAGCTAAAGAAGAAGAAGAGATGGGCGTGGCAAACAAGGGTTCTTACAAACCAGAAGAGAAGAAAGTGTGGGTGTGTGATCACTGCAAGAAGAAGGGTCACGGCAAGGACAAGTGCTGGATCCTCCACCCACATCTTAAGCCTCAGAAGTTCAGAACTCCATATGCTGATGCTAGAGCTCATTTCTCTGGTGAGATGGGAGGTTCATCTACACCAAAGCAAGCAATGGTTCCTGGTGATGGAAAGGCCTTAACATTCAGTGGGAGTTCAGCCATGGGGACTGCTCAGGATGAGACTATTCGGAGGTCTGACCTTCAGGCTCTCATCAAAGTCCTCAAGGACAACTCTGGTAACACACTTGGTATCTCTCTTAATGCATCCTTACAATCGCCTATTGCTTGTATTACTTCAACTCATGAAACTAGTTGTGTTAAGCCTCTTGTAATTGATTCAGGAGCTTCTCATCACATGATTAGTGATTCTAGGTTGATTAGTAATGTTAAACCTGCTCTAGGAAATGTGATGATTGCAAATGGAGATAAGATACCTATTAGAGGTGTTGGAACTCTTAAGCTGTTTGAAAAAGATACCAGTGCCTTTTATATGCCATCTTTTGCATCTAATCTATTATCTGTGAAAAAGGTCACTAATGATTTACATTGCAAGGTGATATTTAGTCCTAATGAGGTTGTGTTTCAGGATATTGAGACTAGTAGGTTGCTTGGCAATGGTGTGAGCAAGGGAGACTTGTATCTTCTTGAAGACATCAAGCCGGCAGCTGATTTATCTACTGCTTTCATTTCAATTCCTGTTGACAATAATGTATTATGGCATGCTAGACTAGGTCATCCACACTCTAGGGCTCTGAACCTTTTATTGCCTAATGTTTCTTTTAAAAATGATGGCTGTGAAGCTTGTATTCTTGGCAAACATTGCAAGACTGTGTTTCCTAAGTCTTCCACGATTTATGAACACTGCTTTGATCTTATTCATTCTGATGTGTGGACTGCACCATGCATATCTAGGGAGAATCATAAGTATTTTGTCACCTTTATTGATCAAAAATCGAAATACACTTGGCTGACTATGATTCAAACCAAAGATAGGGTGCTAGATGCTTTCATAAATTTTCAAAACTATATAACTAACCAATTCAATGTTAAGATCAAAGTATTCAGGTCAGATAATGGAGGAGAATACACAAGCCATGCATTCAAAAATCACCTTGCAAAGCACGGCATCATCCATCAAACTAGTTGCCCTTATACACCACAACAAAATGGTGTAGCTGAGAGGAAGAATAGACATTTGATGGAAGTGGCAAGGTGTATGATGTTCTATACCAATGTGCCCAAACGTTTCTGGAGTGATGCAGTCATGACAGCATGTTACCTTATCAATAGGACCCCAACAAGAGTGCTAGATGATCTCACTCCATATGAGGTATTGAACAACAAGAAACCATCTCTTGATCACTTGCGTGTGTTTGGGTGCTTGTGTTATGTGTTACAGCCAGGTATGCAGAGGAACAAATTAGAGGCCAGAAGCACTAAGGCTATATTCATTGGCTACTCTACTACTCAGAAGGGCTACAAATGCTATGATCCCAACATGAGGAGGGTTCATGTGTCAAGAGATGTCAAGTTTGTGGAATCAAGAGGGTTTTATGATGAGAAGAGTTGGGATGAGCTCAAGGACCTCTCTCAATCCTCCACTGATAGGGCAAACAATTTGAGAAGAATTATGGAGTCTCTTGGCATCCATATGCCTCAGCCGAGTCAACCTCAGAGTGATGGAGCTGGTGGTTCTGAAAATGGGAGTACTGGAGCTGGCAATCAACCTCCAGTGGCTGTGAGTGAAGAGGTTGCTCCGGCAAGTGAGGATTCCCATCCTAATCCTGAAGGGGGGAATCAAGAAACATCACCACACAGTGATCAGGTTCATGATCAGGATGGAAATGCAAATACACCAGCTGAGGAGCAACAAGTTGAGGAACACATGGAAGAGGAGCAGTTAGCTCAACCAATGCTTAGGAGAAGCACAAGGGAAAGAAGACCAGCCTCAGACTGGATGAATACAAGAGTGTATTTCAACAATCAAGCAGTAGCCCATCCAACCCAAGGAGTGTGTTCACTAGCTCAGTATCCAGTGGCGCATCAAGCCTTCATCACTGAATTGGATCAAGAATGGATTCCAAAGACATATGAGGAAGCTATGCAGGATGAGGAGTGGAGAGCATCTGTTGGAGATGAGATGGGAGCTATGGAAAAGAATGGAACATTCTTTGAAAGTAAGCTTCCCAAAGGAAAGAAAGCAGTGACAAGCCGGCTTCTCTTCACAATCAAGTATGGAGCCAATGGAAAGCCAGAAAGGAGGAAGACAAGACTTGTAGCAAGAGGCTACACTCAGGTCTATGGAGAGGATTACTTGGATACCTTTGCACCAGTGGCAAAGCTTCACACGATCAGAGTGGTTCTCTCACTGGCAGTAAACCTAGAGTGGGATCTATGGCAGATGGATGTCAAGAATGCTTTCCTACAAGGTGAACTAGAAGATGAAGTCTACATGAGGCCACCTCCTGGTATGGAAGATCTTGTACAACCAGGAAATGTTCTCAGGCTAAGGAAAGCAATCTATGGGTTAAAGCAATCTCCAAGAGCCTGGTACCACAAGCTCAGCACAACACTAAATGGAAGAGGGTTCAACAAGTCTGAAGCTGATCACACTTTGTTTACACTGACCACGGAACAAGGTATCATAGTCATCCTGATATATGTGGATGACATTATCATTACAGGCAGTGATAAAGAAGGTATCACCTTAACTAAGGCTTTTCTTAAATCCTCATTTGATATCAAAGACTTGGGAGAACTAAAGTACTTTCTAGGGATTGAGATATGCCGATCTAAAGAGGGGCTATTCTTAAACCAGAGAAAGTACACACTTGATATGTTAAGTGAGGCAGGTGATTTAGGTGCAAAGAAAGCAAAGACTCCATTGGAAGATGGGTACAAAGTATTGCGCAAGGGGGAGTTTGAGGATAAACCATTTGAAGATGTTAAGAGATACAGAAGAATGGTGGGAAAACTCATCTATCTAACCATCACAAGGCCAGATATATGCTTTGCCGTGAACCAAGTGAGCCAGCAGATGCAAGCACCAAAAGTTCATCATTGGGGCATGGTTGAGAGGATTCTAAGGTATCTAAGAGAAGCACCCGGACAGGGAATCTGGATGGGGTGTAACAAGAGCACCGAGATAGTTGGATACTGTGATGCTGATTGGGCAGGAGATAGAGTTGATAGGAGATCAACTACTGGCTATTGCACCTTCATTGGAGGTAACTTGGTGACTTGGAAGAGCAAGAAGCAAAAGGTTGTGTCTTGTTCAAGTGCTGAAGCTGAGTATAGGGCAATGAGGAAGCTGACAAGTGAGTTGATCTGGATCAAGGGGTTGCTTAAGGATTTGGGGATTGAGTTCACAACACCTATCACCATGCATTGTGACAACCAGGCGGCTATACACATTGCCAGCAACTCTGTCTTCCACGAGAGAACCAAGCACATTGAAGTTGATTGTCACAAAGTAAGGCAAGCTGTTGAGCAGAAGGTTATACTCCCATGCTACACCAGAAGTGAGGATCAGTTGGCAGATATCTTCACCAAGGCTGCAAGTTCTAAAGTCTGCGAGTCCATCCATTCAAGGCTTGGACTTGTGGATCTTTCATCTCAGTGATCCCCTCTTCATGAAGTGTTCTACTCTTTTTCCTTGATGTGTTTTTTTGTCCCACTGGGTTTTGCACATCAAGGTTTTAATGAGGGAATGCTTCATGATCTTCCAAGCTTGACTTGTTCCATATGGTCAAGCTTGAGGGGGAGTGTTGAGATGAAGCATCAAGAGTAAAGAGGAAGCAGATCAAGCGTAAGAGAGCAAAGGATGATCATTGCTTGTGAACCAAGTTTATAACCTAGCTTGGAGTACAAGGTGGATAAGTTTAGTAGTTGATTAATGAGAAGGATTAAGTGATGAGGAGAAGTGAAGAAGAAACTCGCCAAGTGAAGTGGTTGGCGCTGAGGAGAAAGGTCACGGGTTGAGTTAAGGAAAGAGTGGTCCTCCCACCCGTTAGGACCAGTCACTTTCACTCTGCTCACTCTGCCCCTCACTGATCATCGACAGATTTGTTTATTGTTCCTTTTGTTTATTACTTTCTTATGCTGTCTTTCCCTTTATATAAACCTTGTATGCTTACCATATTGAATATTAAGAATCATGTTTCACATTCTCTTTGTCTCTCACTCTCGCCACTCTCTTCCATACTTCTAATCTTCATATTCTTTCACTCTTATCCAGATCAACTCGCTTGTAAGCTTCCTCATAGCCCTGTATTCAGCTTCAGCACTTGAACATGACACAACCTTTTGCTTCTTGCTCTTCCAAGTCACCAAGTTGCCTCCAATGAAAGTGCAATATCCAGTAGTTGATCTCCTATCAACTCTATCTCCTGCCCAATCAGCATCACAGTATCCCACTATCTCACTGCTCTTATTGCATCCCATCCAGATTCCTTGACCTGGTGCTTCTCTTAGATACCTTAAGATCCTCTCAACCATGTTCCAATGATGAACTCTTGGTGCTTGCATCTGCTGGCTGACTTGATTCACAGCAAAGCATATGTCTGGTCTTGTGATGGTTAGGTAGATGAGTTTCCCAACCATTCTTCTATATCTCTTGACATCTCCAAATGGCTTATCTTCAAACTCCCCCTTGCGCAATACTTTGTAACCATCCTCCAATGGAGTCTTTGCTTTCTTTGTACCTAGATCGCCTGCTTCACTCAACATATCAAGTGTGTACTTTCTTTGGTTTAAGAATAGCCCCTCTTTAGATCGGCATATCTCAATCCCTAGAAAGTACTTTAGTTCACCCAAGTCTTTAATATCAAATGATGATTTAAGAAAAACCTTAGTTGAGATAATACCTTCCTTATCACTCCCTGTTATGATAATGTCATCAACATATATCAGTATGACTATGATGCCTTGTTGCGAGGTGAGTGTAAAGAGGGTGTGATCAGCTTCAGACTTGTTGAATCCTCTCCCATTGAGTGTTGTGCTGAGTTTATGATACCAGGCTCTTGGAGATTGCTTTAATCCATATATTGCTTTCTTTAACCTAAGCACATTTCCAGGCTGTACTAGATCTTCCATACCAGGAGGTGGTCTCATGTAGACTTCATCTTCTAGTTCACCTTGGAGGAAGGCATTCTTGACATCCATCTGCCACAGATCCCACTCTAGGTTGACTGCCAATGAGAGAACTACTCTGATCGTGTGTAACTTGGCCACTGGTGCAAATGTGTCTAGGTAATCTTGCCCATAGACCTGAGTGTACCCTCTTGCAACCAGTCTTGTTTTCTTCCTCTCTGGTTTCCCATTAGCTTGATACTTTATGGTGAAGAGTAGCATGCTTGTTACTGCCTTCTTGCCTTTGGGAAGTGGAGTCTCATACCATGTGTCATTTTTAACCATAGCACCCATCTCATCACCAACAGACTCTCTCCACTCATCCAAAGCCATTGCTTCTTCATAAGACCTTGGGATATACTCCTCATCTAAGCTGATCATGAAGGCTTGATGTTCCACTGGGTATTGGGCAAGTGAGCAGACTGCTTGGATTGGGTGAGCTACTGCTTGACTGTTGAAATACACTCTTGTATTTGTCCAGTTTGATGCTGGTTTTCTCTGCCTTGTGCTTCTTCTAAGCTGTTGGCTAGTATCCATTTGTTGCTCATTTCCCACTAACTCTTCCTCAGATTGTTGCATTACTGTCTCTTCTTGTCTTTCATCCTGATCATGAACCGGATGTGACTCTTCTTGATTTTCTTGACTCCCCCCTTCAGGATCAGGATGGAGGTCATCTGTAACAGGAACAACCTCTTCAATCACAGCTTCTGGACTTTCTGTACCCTCCTGGTCATGTCCAGTCGTCGGATTGTTGATTGGTCTTTCTTCTTGTTGTGATTGTGGCATACTGATGCCTATTGATTCCATGATGCGCCTCAGATTAGCTGCCCTATCAGAGGATGATTGAGAGAGATCCTTGAGCTCATCCCAACTCTTCTCCTCATAATATCCCCTTGATTCCACAAACTTGACATCCCTAGAGACTAGCACCCTTCTCATGTCTGGATCATAGCACTTGTAGCCTTTTTGGTGAGGAGAATAACCCAAGAACATAGCCTTAGTGCTTCTGGCCTCAAGTTTATTTCTCTGCTCACTAGGCTGCAAAACATAGCACAAACAACCAAATATGCGCAAGTGATTAAGTGAGGGTTTTCTTTTGTTCAATACCTCATATGGAGTGAGATCATCCAAGACCCTGGTTGGAGTTCTATTGATGAGATAGCATGCTGTCATGACAGCATCACTCCAAAATCTCTTGGGCACATTGGTCGAGAACATCATGCACCTTGCTACTTCCATGAGATGCCTATTTTTCCTCTCTGCTACACCATTTTGTTGTGGTGTATATGGACAGCTAGTTTGGTGGATGATGCCATGTTTTGCTAGATGGTTTTTGAAAGCATTGCTTGTATATTCTCCTCCATTATCTGACCTGAATACTTTGATCTTAACATTGAAATGGTTAGTTATGTATGTCTGGAAGTTGATAAAAGCATCCAACACTCTATCTTTGGTTTGAATCATAGTTAGCCAAGTGTATTTCGATTTTTGGTCTATAAAAGTGACAAAATATTTATGATTCTCCCTAGATATGCATGGTGCAGTCCAGACATCAGAGTGTATGAGATCAAAGCAGTTTTCATAGATAGTAGATGACTTAGGAAAGACAGACTTGCAGTGTTTGCCAAGAATACAAGCTTCACAGCCATCATTTTGAAAGGAAACATTAGGCAGCAAAAGGTTCAGAGCCCTAGAGTGTGGATGACCTAGTCTAGCATGCCATAATACATTATTGTCTACAACAGGAATAGAACTAAAAGCAGAAGATAAATCGGAAGCAGGCTTGATGTCTTCAAGTAAGTATAACTCTCCCTTGCTCACACCATTGCCCAGCAACCTACTAGTTTCAATATCCTGAAATACAACTTCATTAGGGCTAAAGATCACTTTGCAATTTAAATCATTAGTGACCCTTTTTACAGATAATAAATTTGAAGCAAAGGTTGGCATGTAAAAAGCTTTAGAATCTTTTTCAAACAGTTTAAGAGTTCCTACACCTTTAATTGGTATTTTATCTCCATTTGCAATCATCACATTTCCAAGAACAGGCTCAACATTACTAATCAACCTAGCATCACTGATCATGTGGTGAGAAGCCCCTGAGTCTATTACTAGAGGCTTAACACTACTAGGAGCATCAATTGAATTAATGAGAGCAGTAGGTAATTTATATGATGAATTAAGGGAGATACCAAGTGTGTTACCAGAGTTGTCTTTGAGGACTTTGATGAGAGCCTGAATGTCTGACCTCTTGATAGTCTCATCATGTGTGGTCACCATAGCTGAACTCCCACTGAAGGTTAAGGCCTTCCCATCACCAGTATCCTTTGCGCGCATGGGAGTGGATGGTTCTCCTATCTCACCAGAGAAGTTGGCTCTTGCATCAGCATAAGGAGTCCTGAACTTCTGAGGCTTGAGATGTGGGTGAAGAATCCAGCACTTGTCTTTGCCATGGCCCTTCTTCTTGCAGTGATCACACACCCACACTTTCTTCTCTTCTGGTTTGTAAGAGCTCTTATTTGCCATGCCCTCTGTTTTGCTTTCTTCTTCTGCTTGGTTTGCAAGCACAAGTGCCCCTTTTTGATACAGGCACCAAGAGGGACCTTCTCAAGCTGGCTGGATAGATAGAAGAATCAATGGACCGGCTTGATGTGAGATGGATTGAGATGGAAGGCTTTGATGAAGATGATGATGGGATGATTAGATCCGGTTGTATTGAGACTTGCAAAGCACCAATGGAGGATGGGAAACAACAAATGGTCGTCTAACCAACTTGCTATCTCAGTGGATGAATGATGGCGTGATGATGGAGTATGGATTCAAGCTGCTTGTTCGAATAAACAACTCAGCAAGAATAAAAGAGATGGAGATGGATAGATTTGTAGACTGAATCACACAATCTGATGGATCGAAGTGTAACCACAAGTTCTATGGAAAGGAACTTGATAAAACACAATTGCTCTCAAGGCTGCTTCTCACAACACACAAGAAAGACTTAGGTATTTGCTAAAGGCAAACTGACTCATATATTTCATAAAGGTTCCAATATACACAACTGCTTATAAGGGACTTATATAGTGTCCAATGCAGCTTTGCCCTTCTTGGGGACTTGAAGCAAATACATAAATGACTATGCTATTATCTAGGACGAAAATATGGCTAAACAATGCCTTAAAATACTTAAAATAAAATAAATAAAAATACATAGAACCTGCAAGACAAATCTGGTTAATCAAGATATCAAGTAATTTAAATTGTTTCTTACCATATGTGTCACTAGCCGTTGGAGATGATGGCTGAATGAATGGGATTCTTTGACTTTGCTTGAATCTGGAAAGTTTAGGCAGGAAGTAATGAAGTCTTGGAGTGTCCAGGTTCGTGCATAATGTCTTCATAGCTCCAGAGATGAAAGGAAAGAGCAGTTGACAAGGCTGACCAGAAAATGTGCATGAATCCAAATAAGGAAAGTCGGTCCATATTGAGCTCCAAGTGATAACATGAATAATTCTTGCTCTTCTAATGTCTCCTGCCTTCATTGTCTTGTAATAAATCAGACCTGGTCGCCAAATCTTGGTTTGGTATTGATCAAACCAAATAATTGTCCAAGTTTCCATATTTAGCTCCGGTTTGATTTGAGTGGTTTCTTCAAGGATCCGCCTGATCCAGTGTGTGCTGGTGCTTCTTAATGGGTTGTGGAGTGCTTCTAGAAATAGCACAAAGTCTCCTGGACGCCAGCATTGAGTTTGAGATATTATATGCTCCTGATCTTCTAAATAAGGCAAGTCGGGCCACCTTTGACTTGAAAATGGCATAACTTCTAAACCATTAATCCTTTTGATATGAAACCAATTCGCCGCGTGCTCTTGTTGAGTGTAGAATCCATTAAAATTGGCTTCGTGACAAACTTCCTCCTGGTTGATGAGATATGGTATTTTTAGTGCACATATGTCCTTGTTGGCGCCATGGTTAGTTGAGCAGGGTGTTGGGTCGACCTCTGGTTCAGCTACTGGTTTGATGGCCTCATCATTCCCTCCCCCTTGTAAAAGTTTTGACCTCAAAACTGGATAACCTGATACACCACAATAGAGCAAGTCAGGTTTCATTCTCTTTTGGGATTCCAAAGCCTTACCTTGATATTGTTTCGGTTTGGGGATGGGTTTTGCATCTGGTGGCTCCTCTTTGAAAAGATGAGAAATGATCACGCCTCTGTACTGGATATTGTCATTGTATCTCTTCTGAGGTTGATGGTACTTCACACTTTTGGTAGTCTTATAGTTGACCATCTTTGGGACTGATTCTCCAAGCAATAAAAAAGTATCCGGTGGGATTTCTTTAAAGCTCTCTTCTTTGCAACCTGAAAAATTCTCAACATTCTGGACAAAGACCAAATGAATTATATCTGATAGTGAAGTCTGATAAACAGAATGTTTTAGGGCCGGAGTTACCATAGGTGCTTCAGCATGATGAAGAATTAAATTCTTCTTTGGACAACTTTGGATTGATGGCTGCCTTTCTTGCACCTTTTTACCTAGGCTGGTATGAACATCTTCTTGTCTTATACCTGGATCAAAACTTTCTGGCAAAGACAAGTGAATCATATCTGGATAATAAAATTTCATAGGAATTTTAAGATCATAGAAACTTTCCTTGTTGATGCTGAATTTAAATGGCATTGGTTCAGCATCTCCTTGAACTGGTTTCTGGAAAGCATCTATTGAAATCATGGCTATGGCATCTTGTTTTAAGACTTCCTCACGGTTTGGAATGCCTTTTTCTTTGCTTATACCTGGGTCAAAACATCTTGGCAAAGACAAGTGTATTTTACCAAAGTAAAAAAATTTATAAACTGATGAAAACAAAGAACTAGGAACCTTAATTTCAGTTGTGGCAGCAAGAAATTCCCTTGCTTTGTTTGGCTTGCTCTCACCTTGGTCTCTTGTACCTATTTCACTTCCTCTTGGACAAGACAAGTATATTATTCTTATCATGGATTTAATAATATCATTCTGATCTAGAGTGAAATTTACCTCAGGTTTTAGCACTTGAACAAACTTTTGTTCAGATTTTAGGTTCCACTCATTGTGTGGCTCATGAGTGAACTTGTGTTCTGTTTCTTCCTTTGACACTTCAGTAAGCATAGAGCTTTCATTTTTTTCCTCTAGGTCATGAACAAACACATCAGTACCAGTATCTAAAGGTGGTGTTAGACACTTACCTTGGTAGGATATTTTCATCACTGGTTTTGCTTCTTTAAGCATCTTAGGCTGCATTGTGTCTTGAACTCTCATCTGGTTTATAACATGGATTGCGCCTGTTGTCTCTTCTTTCATGGACTCCTCAAGCCCTGTTACAACACCTTTTGACAAAGACAAGTGCATCATAACAGTGGTAGATGAATTATAAACCAATTGATCAAGTGTAGGACTTACCTTAGGCTTTGTTTGAACACTTGCTTGATCTGGTTTTCTATCTATTTTGCACAATGTGCTTTGGCTGAGAACTTTGTTCTTCTCCATGGTCATTGGCACGCCATTATTTTGGCTTGAACAATAAGTAGATTGATGTCTCTGTTTTGGCTGAGAGATTGCTTGTGGAAGCATGTCTCTTTGACCTTCTTGTGGTACTACTCTTAATGCCTCTTGTGAGTCACGGTTTGGACACCTTCTAGGGTAGTGTTCCCTGATTTGAGAATTGGTAAACTCTGGTGCAAACTCATCTCTCATGGCTTCCTTAAGATCTCTCCAAGTGGTGATAGTTGGCTCCTTGTACAACCATCTTTCATCTTGTTCTTTTATCCACCATTTGAAAGCAACATCTCTGAGCTGGTCAATAGCAAAAGCTAACCTCTCTTTCTTCAGGATGTTGTTGTAGTAGAACCACTCATCCAAGTTTCTCTCCCACTCTAGGTAGCTTCTTCTTCCTGAAAATGTATAAAGTTTAGTTTTCTTAGCAGATCCATAATCAGAATAAGAATGAACAATATGGCTTTGAGTTTTAGAAGTTTGATGTGGGATGATCAGTGAAGGGTCTGGTGGCTTTGGTTCCACATATCCAGCTCTTGGTGTCTCTCCAACTCTATGTCTTCCTTCTGGTCGTGCAATACCAGACTTCTCCAGCTGGGCCATCCGATCTCCCATGGTCTGTACTGCTTTCATAAGCTGTTTCAAGATGATCTGGTCTGGCTCCATTAATTTTCCTGAAAATATCCTTTCTCAAAGATCAAGTATATTAAAAGGGAAATGGTTGGATGAAATAATTCAGAACAGAAATGAAACTATATGCTATGCAATAAATCAGAACAATGAAATAATAAAAACTATATGATATGCAACAAGTAGCTATGATATAAAATGCAAGTACTAAAATGATATGATATGATTTTTTTTTTTAATGATATGGATATCTAAATGAAATAAATTCTTTTTGAATTTTTTTTTGAAAACAATGATGCACGAAATGAATGGAATTATGCAAGAAAATAATTCAAATGCAATGAAACAAATATGGCAATATGAATGCAAATGAAATTCTTTTTCTTTTTTTTTTCAAACCTTTCAATGGAAAAATAGGAATGCAATCAATCTAAAAATGGTAAGAGGAGCTGGGAAATGAATGCAAACAAGAAACACAATTTTTTTGAACTTTTCTTAGATTAAACAACTTGAAATCGTCACCTACTTTAAACTCTTTTTGGTTTTTCAATTTAAAATGAACAAGAACACAAAACCGATAAAAATGCAACAAACAGAAATGAACAAGTATCAAACTCTTTTTTTTTTTTTTTGGAGTTTTATTTTATGAGAATCAAATAAACAGAAGCAAGACTAGAAACACCTTTTTTTATGGTTTTAAATTTTCTGGAAACCAAATAACAAGAACAGAAATAAAACAAAACTTCTTTTTTTTTTTAAAGGAAATGAAACAATCTATGAAAAGGAAAGAGATAACCTGATAGGAGCTTTTAGCTCTGATACCAAAATGATACAGGCACCAAGAGGGACCTTCTCAAGCTGGCTGGATAGATAGAAGAATCAATGGACCGGCTTGATGTGAGATGGATTGAGATGGAAGGCTTTGATGAAGATGATGATGGGATGATTAGATCCGGTTGTATTGAGACTTGCAAAGCACCAATGGAGGATGGGAAACAACAAATGGTCGTCTAACCAACTTGCTATCTCAGTGGATGAATGATGGCGTGATGATGGAGTATGGATTCAAGCTGCTTGTTCGAATAAACAACTCAGCAAGAATAAAAGAGATGGAGATGGATAGATTTGTAGACTGAATCACACAATCTGATGGATCGAAGTGTAACCACAAGTTCTATGGAAAGGAACTTGATAAAACACAATTGCTCTCAAGGCTGCTTCTCACAACACACAAGAAAGACTTAGGTATTTGCTAAAGGCAAACTGACTCATATATTTCATAAAGGTTCCAATATACACAACTGCTTATAAGGGACTTATATAGTGTCCAATGCAGCTTTGCCCTTCTTGGGGACTTGAAGCAAATACATAAATGACTATGCTATTATCTAGGACGAAAATATGGCTAAACAATGCCTTAAAATACTTAAAATAAAATAAATAAAAATACATAGAACCTGCAAGACAAATCTGGTTAATCAAGATATCAAGTAATTTAAATTGTTTCTTACCATATGTGTCACTAGCCGTTGGAGATGATGGCTGAATGAATGGGATTCTTTGACTTTGCTTGAATCTGGAAAGTTTAGGCAGGAAGTAATGAAGTCTTGGAGTGTCCAGGTTCGTGCATAATGTCTTCATAGCTCCAGAGATGAAAGGAAAGAGCAGTTGACAAGGCTGACCAGAAAATGTGCATGAATCCAAATAAGGAAAGTCGGTCCATATTGAGCTCCAAGTGATAACATGAATAATTCTTGCTCTTCTAATGTCTCCTGCCTTCATTGTCTTGTAATAAATCAGACCTGGTCGCCAAATCTTGGTTTGGTATTGATCAAACCAAATAATTGTCCAAGTTTCCATATTTAGCTCCGGTTTGATTTGAGTGGTTTCTTCAAGGATCCGCCTGATCCAGTGTGTGCTGGTGCTTCTTAATGGGTTGTGGAGTGCTTCTAGAAATAGCACAAAGTCTCCTGGACGCCAGCATTGAGTTTGAGATATTATATGCTCCTGATCTTCTAAATAAGGCAAGTCGGGCCACCTTTGACTTGAAAATGGCATAACTTCTAAACCATTAATCCTTTTGATATGAAACCAATTCGCCGCGTGCTCTTGTTGAGTGTAGAATCCATTAAAATTGGCTTCGTGACAAACTTCCTCCTGGTTGATGAGATATGGTATTTTTAGTGCACATATGTCCTTGTTGGCGCCATGGTTAGTTGAGCAGGGTGTTGGGTCGACCTCTGGTTCAGCTACTGGTTTGATGGCCTCATCACTTTTCCTCCAAAGAGTCCCACTGAACCCTTCTCCTTTTGGATCTGAGAGCATACTTCATCAAGTGATGGTAGCTCAGAGCCCCTTAGGATGTGCTTAATCAGGTCGCCATAGGCTGGATTAAGAGTGAACAGCAGAGCAAAGACCTTGTCTTCCTCCCTTCTCTTATTAAGCACATCAGGGTCCACAGTAGATGGCCTCAACATCTCAAGTTCAGCCCACAAGGACCTGAACTTCCCAAAATGTCTATCAAAATCAGTATCCTCTTGATTGAGTGTGTTGATAGCCCTCTTGACTTCAAACACCCTACTGATATTAGACTGGTTGCCATACACTTTCTTAAGTGTATCCCACAAGGCCTTGGAAGTTTCACAGTAGGAGTAAGCTTCCAAGATAGAGTCTTCAAGGCTGTTGTGGAGAATGGACAGTACAAAGAGATCCTCCTGACTTCTTTTCTTGTCGCTGGCAGCATCCACAACCACAACTTCTTTACCATCCTCTCCTAGGATGGTCTTCTTTGAAGCTGAGCCTTCTTCAACTACCTCCCAGAGACCTCTGCCTCCAAGAGCTGCTTTGGTGAGTCTTGCCCATAGTAAGTAATTAGGGCCCTTCAAAGTAACTGAAATCCTCACCATTTTTGAACTTTCTGCTGAATCCATCATGAACAACTTAAGAACAGCAAGAACAGTTCAAGAACAGGATGAGGAAAGAGTGTTTAGATTTAAAAAAAAACAGAGTGAGTATTCAGAGTGTTTAGATTTGCGGAAGTAGTGATAGAGAATAGAGAATATGAGAGAAGAATAGGTCTCAAGAGCTTGAGAGCTCTGATACCATGCAAGAATATGAGAATCAAAGTGTGTTAAGTGAAGAACATTGTGAGAGGGAGAGAGAGATTGGCGTAGGAGACAAAGAGAAATGAGGGAATTAATTTCCTTAATTGATTCACTTGGTTACAGCATACATAAATAGGATGAGAAAATATCCTAGACAAGTATTAAAATAAACATGACACTAGGAATATAATAAACAAGTAGAATAAGTCCAACTGCTTCAGATCAGATGCGCCAGACTTGAGAGTGACTGGTCCCAACGGTTGTCTCAACTTGACAACCTTAGCTAATCACGTGAAGGCACTTCTCCAACGTTCCCATTGTCTTGGCGAGTGAGGTTGAGTTTCTTTGATCAATATAAAACCAATTATGCTCCATTCTTCACTTCCTTTACTTGCAAGTCACGCTGGAGATCCTAGGTTGTACGGACAAGCTTGGTTCCCAAGGTAACTCAATTATGTGATCCTTCTGAATATGCTCGCCCTAACTCATTCTTCATTGCTTACATGCTGCAGCTTATTGCTTCATCTCAACAGTTCGGACATATGGCAATATCTTCATGATTCTTATCAAACCAGAATGAACCACGATCTAAGAAGCTTTTTTTGGAACCACTAATCAGTGGAGAATAACCAGGAAGTTTAATAAATCTCATAAGTGTTGTGAGCAAGCAGATATCCCACCTTCTATCCAGATGATTCCAGATTAGCCTGTTCGGACATATGCCATTATCTTCAAGATTCTTATCAAACCAGGATGAACCACGATCTAAGAAGCTTGATTGGGAACCACTAATCAGTGGAGAATAGCTAGGAAGTTGAATAAAGCTCATAGGATTTGTGAGTAAGAAGATATCCCACTTTCTATCCAAATGATTCCAGATTAGCCTGTTCGGACATATGGCAATATCTTCATGATTCTTATCAAACCAGGATGAACCCTGATCTAAGAAGCTTTATTTGGAACCACTAATCAGTAGAGAATAACCAGGAAGTTGAATAAATCTCATAAGTGTTGTGAGAAAGAAGATATCCCACCTTCTATCCAGATGATTCCAGATTAGCCTGTTCGGACATATGCCATTATCTTCATGATTCTTATCAAACCAGGATGAACCACGATCTAAGAAGCTTTATTTGGAACCACTAATCAGTGGAGAATAACCAGGAAGTTGAATAAATCTCATAAGTGTTGTGAGCAAGCAGATATCCCACCTTCTATCCAGATGATTCCAGATTAGCCTGTTCGGACATATGCCATTATCTTCATGATTCTTATCAAACCAGGATGAACCACGATCTAAGAAGCTTGATTGGGAACCACTAATCAGTGGAGAATAACTAGGAAGTTGAATAAAGCTCATAGGAGTTGTGAGTAAGAAGATATCCCACTTTCTATCCAGATGATTCCAGATTATCTTGTTCGGACATATGGCAATATCTTCATGATTCTTATCAAACCAGGATGAACCACGATCTAAGAAGCTTTATTTGGAACCACTAATCAGTGGAGAATAACCAGGAAGTTGAATAAATATCATAAGTGATATAAGACTCGGATGGAGCCTTTGGAAGGTGGTGGGGATGGATCCTCAAGCTGGCTTTCACGCACTCTCTTGAGAACAAAGGATGGTTGAAGGTGATGGCACTTGACTAGATGGATCAAGTGGTGTGGGATCTAACAAGCTGGCTTTGACGCACTCTCTTGTTGGACCGGTTGATGAGATTGATGATGGAGTGAAGAACACCACAAGGATGATGAGAGATCCTTGATACAGTTCGGACTCTTGCTGCTTGAATCACACAAGGAGGAAGAGGGTTGGCGGCTTGCTTAGGGGGCAAACTGACTCATATATTGATTAGGTAAAAAGTTGTGTGTTACAAGCTGCATATGGGACTTTATTAATAGTCCTTCAGCTGACTCAAAGCAAAATAAAAAGACTCCAAAACGACAGGACTTCAGGTTCTACGCAAAGTAATAAAAATGCCCCAAAAGGAAAGTTTGCAAAAACTCAAAAGAACATAAACTTAAACGAGTTTGGGTCTTGAACCAGGGTTGCTGCTGAGATGGGAGAGTTCTAGGAACCACTAGACTGACCCATCTTACCTGCACAAATTGTAAATAATGAAAACACTTCCCTTGGTTCATGGTGGAACTCCTTTGTGATATTCTTGAAGTTGAGCACGCTTGGTTCATTCTTGAAAGATGTCTTGTCTTGCTCTTCTTCTTCAAGATCTTCTTCAGTCTTCTCTTTATTATCTTCAGCTTCAATCTGGTTGGTTTCTTCAAGGACGGATTCTTCTTCAGCTTCAGTTCCTGCCAAGTAAACATTTGAATCAGCACCATTCAAATAAGCTGGCTTACCTTGAGTGATATTGAGTTGCGCAAAGGCATGGCTCAAGTCATCACTTGTCGTGTTGATATGTCCTCTCTTGGGTGGATCAGATAGAATTATAGGTAGTGGCTCAGCTAAGCTATCTAAGATAGCTTGGACCGCAAGTGCAAAGCCTTGGTTAAGTCTTCTTTGCTTGGATCGGGTCATGGGTCCTTCAGATGCCTTGGGAATGGTTATGGTGTCCTGGTTGTGGTCGATGACCCCATCATTCCCTCCCCCTTCAGAAGGTTTTGACCTCAAAACTGAATCATCTGCAAGATAAGGGGTTAAATCCGCAACATTAAAAGTATGAGAGATGTTAAACTCATCAGGCAATTCCAAAAGGTAAGCATTGTCATTGATCTTTTCTAGCACACGGAATGGACCATCTCCCCTAGGAGCTAGCTTAGAACTCCTTTTCTGTGGGAACCTCTCCTGCCTCATGTGGATCCACACCCACTCTCCTGGTTCAAAGATCATGGGCTTGCGCCTCTTGTCAGCATTCCTCTTGTACTCCTCAGTTTTCTTGATGACATTTTCCTTAGCTTGCTGGTGTATCTTCTTGATTGCCTCTCCTCTCTTTAAACCATCCTGATTAATTTGCTCAACTTGTGGTATTGGCTTAAGATCCAAAGGGGTTAGTGGATTAAATCCATAAACAACTTCAAAAGGAGACATCTTAGTAGCAGAATGTGTAGCATGGTTATAAGCAAATTCAATCAATGGAAGACAATCTAACCAAGTACTTAAGTTGCGACCAAGAGTAACTCTAAGTAAAGTAGATAGGGTTCGGTTTACCACTTCAGTTTGTCCATCCGTTTGAGGATGACAAGTTGTTGAGAAGAGTAGCTTGGTTCCTAGCTTCTTCCACAAGGTTCTCCAGAAATGACTCAAGAACTTGGTATCTCTATCAGATACAATGGTCCTTGGTATCCCATGTAAGCGCACCACTTCTTTAAAGAACAAGTCTGCGGTTTGAGTTGCATCATTGGACTTGTCACATGGTATGAAGTGAGCCATCTTTGAGAACCGGTCCACCACCACAAAGATTGAATCCTTGTGTCTTATCTTGGGCAAACCTAAAACAAAATCCATAGAAATATCCTCCCAAGGAGCATTAGGAATTGGTAAAGGTAAGTATAAACCGTGAGGATGTGACCTGGACTTGGCTTTGTGGCAAGGAACACATCTTGCACAATGTCTCTCAACGTCTCTCTTGAGATGTGGCCAGAAGAAGTGATCAGTAACAATAGCCAAAGTCTTGTCTACTCCAAAATGACCCATAAGACCTCCACCGTGTGCTTCTTGAAGTATAAGGTCTCTCATGGAACTTTGGGGAATACACAACCGCTTATCCCTAAATAGAAACCCTTCATGCAAGTGATAAGATTGGAAAGCTCCTTTCCCACATGATTGGAAGGCTTCTTTCAGCTCCGGATCATCTTTGTATAGCTCCTTGATGTGCTCAAATCCTAGTACCTTAGCATCCATGGTAGTGATCAAAGCATGTCTTCTTGATAAGGCATCAGCTACCACATTTTCCTTTCCCTTCTCGTACTTGATTACATATGGAAAGGTCTCAATAAACTCCAACCACTTAGCATGTCTTCTCTTAAGTGAAGTCTGGCCTCTTAAATGCTTGAGGGTTTCATGATCAGTATGGATAATGAACTCCTTGGACCTTAGGTAGTGTTGCCAAGTTTCTAAAGCTCTAACCAATGCATATAACTCCTTGTCATACGTAGGGTAGTTGAGGGTTGCTCCACTTAGTTTCTCACTGAAGAAGGCTACTGGTTTCTTCCTCTGATGTAGCACGGCTCCTATACCCACTCCTAATGCATCACACTCTACTTCAAACATCTCGTCAAAGTCAGGTAGAGCTAGCACTGGTGCGTGAGTTAGCTTGTACTTCAAGGCATTGAAAGCAGCTTCTTGTAGCTCTCCCCATGAGAAAGCAACATTCTTCTTGATCACAGCAGTCAATGGAGCAGCTATGGTGCTGAAATCTCTAACAAAGCGCCTGTAGAAGCTAGCCAAACCATGGAAACTCCTAACATGTGCAATGGATGTTGGAAGAGGCCACTCTTGTATGGCTTTGATCTTCTCTTCATCCACTTGTAGTCCCTGTTTACTCACTACAAAGCCTAAGAAAACAAGCTGGTCAGTACAAAAGGTGCACTTCTTTAGGTTGGCATATAAACCTTCCTTCCGAAGTGTAAGCAACACAAGTTCTAGATGTTCTAGATGTTCATCTAGGCTCTTAGAGTAAATAAGTATATCATCAAAATAGACAACAACAAATTTACTTATGAATGATCTAAGAACCTGGTTCATGAGCCTCATGAAGGTGCTTGGTGCATTGGTTAGTCCAAAGGGCATGACCAACCACTCATATAGACCTTGCTTGGTCTTGAAGGCAGTCTTCCACTCATCTCCTTCACGCATCCTTACTTGATGGTAACCACTTCTTAAATCTATCTTGGAAAAGATAGTTGCTCCACTAAGCTCATCAAGCATGTCATCTAGGCGTGGGATTGGGTGTCGGTATTTGATGGTGATGTTGTTGATGGCACGGCAATCTACACACATCCTCCATGATCCATCCTTCTTGGGAACTAAGAGGACCGGCACAGCACAAGGACTTAGACTCTCTCGGATGTATCCTTTATCCATCAGGTCTTGAACTTGCTTCTCTAACTCTTTGGTCTCTTCCGGATTCATCCTATAGGCTGGTTTGTTTGGCAAAGCAGAACCTGGAACGAGATCAATTTGGTGCTCAATCCCTCTTATCGGAGGCAGTCCAGCTGGTATCTCTTCAGGGAACAAGTCTTGAAACTTGTCTAGCACGGCTTGAGCTTGTTTAGGAAGTTGTGTATCTGAGCTTCCTATACTTAAACACTCTTTTAAAACCATTAGTAGTACAGTGCCTTGAGCACTCAAGGTCTTTAAAATAGATCCAGGAGAAATCATAAGGTTAGTTTTACTTACCTGCTCTTCCTTGTTCATTTTAGCTTGTAGCTCGTGTACCTCAGATGGATTGAGTGGTGCTAGGTTATACTTGCGGTCTTTGAACTTGAAAGAATAGTAGTTGGTGCGTCCATTGTGGAATGTGGCTCGATCAAATTGCCAAGGCCTCCCCAACAAGATGTGTCCGGCTTGCATTGGTACCACATCACACACTACTTCATCTTGGTACTTACCAATACTAAAAGATATCTTTGCTTGCTCAGTGACCTTCAGCTCAGTCTTGTTGTCTAACCATTGCAACCTATAGGGCCGAGGGTGCTTGGTTGTCTCAAGACCTAACCTGTCCACCATGTACTTGCTAGCCACATTAGTACAAGATCCTCCATCTATAACCAAGTTACATACCTTAGCCTTGATGGTGCAGCGAGTGTGAAAGAGGTTCTCTCTTTGAGCTTTCTCTTCAGGATTGGTCATTGTACTTAGTGATATTTTAAATGGATTAAGAGAGAATATGTGGTGATTTATCAAGAACAATGTGAGAATTAAGGAGATGATCCGAGAGAGAGAGAGAGAGAGAGAGAGAGAAGTTTGCGCAAAAGATAAGTAAAGAGGAATTATATTTCCTTAGCTTGAAATGGTTCAGGTTACAACCTTAATATAGGCTAGATGTGATCGACATAGAGAAACAATAAACAAAGCAAATCCTAGAGAATTAATAAACAAGTGAGAAGAGTCCAAACTGCTATGGTTCAGGCGGATCAGACTGAAAGTGACATGTCCCAACGGTTGTCTTGGTCTCTCAACCTTAACCCATCACGTGAACCAAGCTCCCCAACGTTCCTATTGCTCAGCTAAGTCGCCAAGACTAATCTTGGCGAGATTCTTCTTTCTTTGAATTCACCTTTCTTCTTTCTTTACTTGCAAGTCTCATTGGGAGCTTTAGGTTGTACGGAATAGCTTGTCATCCAAGGTTACTCTTCTTTAGCTTGATCCGCATCCATGTGTTTCCTCTCTTACTCTACATTGTTTCTTCTTCTCATGCTTCACCTCATACTCTCTTGTCATGCTTGATCACCTCTTTTATTTCTTCATGTCAACACTCCCCCTCAAGCTTGACCATATGGAACAAGTCAAGCTTGGAAGCCATGAAGCAATCCCTCATTAAAACCTTAGCTAGGCAAAACCCAGTGGGATAAAATCCAAGCCAAGGAAAAAGAGTGGATCACTTCATGGAGGAGAGATCAGTGACATGAGATATCTATGAGTCCCATCCTCGGATGGATGGACTCACACACTTTAGTACTTGCTGCCTTTGTGAAGATATCAGCTAGCTGGTCTTCACTTCTTGTGTAGCATGGGAGGATCACTTGCTGCTCCACTGCTTGTCTCACCTTGTGGCAGTCTACTTCTATGTGTTTGGTTCTCTCATGGAAGACTGAGTTGGATGCAATGTGTATTGCAGCCTGGTTGTCACAATGCATAGTCATTGGTGTGTTGATCTCGATCCCCAAGTCCTTTAGCAATCCCTTGATCCATATAAGCTCACTTGTAAGCTTCCTCATTGATCTATACTCGGCCTCAGCACTTGAACATGATACCACCTTCTGCTTCTTGCTCTTCCATGTGACCAGATTCCCTCCAATGAAGGTGCAATAGCCTGTAGTTGATCTTCTATCAACCC
Organism: Raphanus sativus; assembly: GCF_000801105.2. Classification (NCBI taxonomy): domain Eukaryota; kingdom Viridiplantae; phylum Streptophyta; class Magnoliopsida; order Brassicales; family Brassicaceae; genus Raphanus; species Raphanus sativus. The sequence continues at coordinate 34,647 of NW_026615438.1, read as the reverse complement.
TATCTCCAGCCCAATCAGCATCACAGTACCCAACCACTTCAGTGTTCTTGTTACATGCCATCCACACTCCTTGACCAGGTGCCTCTCTCAAGTATCTTAAGATCCTTTCCACCATGTTCCAGTGATGCACCTTAGGAGATCCCATGTGCTGGCTTACTTGGTTCACAGCAAAGCATACATCAGGTCGGGTGATGGTTAGATAGATAAGCTTGCCCACCATCCTTCTATACTTCTTGACATCTTTGAATGGAGTAGCTTCATACTCCCCCTCTCGCAGTACCTTGTAGCCTTCTTCCAATGGTGTTTTGGCCTGTTTACTTCCAATGGTTCCTGCCTCATTCAAGATATCAAGTGTGTACTTCCTTTGAGATATGAACAACCCCTATTTAGAGCGGCAAAATTCAATCCCTAGGAAGTACTTTAACTCTCCCAAATCCTTAATATCAAAAGTAGATTTGAGAAAAGACTTAGTTGAGATGATACCTTCCTTGTTGCTACCAGTGATGATTATGTCATCAACATATACCAGTATGACTATGATACCTTCCTTGCTGGTGAGAGTGAAGAGAGAGTGGTCTGCTTGAGACTTCACAAAACCTCTTCCATTCAATGTTGAGCTTAGCTTGTGGTACCATGCTCTTGGAGATTGTTTCAATCCGTAGATGGCCTTCCTGAGTCTAAGCACATTTCCTGGTTTCACCATGTCTTCAAGGCCAGGAGGAGGTCTCATGTAGACTTCATCATCTAACTCTCCTTGAAGAAATGCATTCTTCACATCCATTTGCCACAAGTCCCACTCCAAGTTGACTGCGAGTGAGAGTAGGATTCTTATGGTGTGCAGTTTTGCCACTGGTGCAAATGTATCCAAGTAATCTTCACCATAAACTTGAGTGTAGCCTCTTGCCACCAGTCTGGTTTTCTTCCTCTCTGGCTTTCCATTAGCTCCATACTTGATTGTGAAGAGAAGCCGGCTTGTCACTGCTTTCTTTCCTTTGGGAAGCTCACTTTCAAAGTATGTTCCATTCTTTTCCATAGCTCCCATCTCATCTCCAACAGATGCTCCCCACTCCTCATCTTGCATGGCTTCCTCATATGTCTTTGGAATCCATTCTTGATCCACTTCAGTGATGAAGGCTTGATGCTCTGCTGGGTAGTGAGCTAGTGAGCATACAGCACTAATGGGGTGTGCTACAGCCTCAGCATTGAAGTATACTCTTGTTTTACTCCAATCAGAAGCTGGTTTCCTGACTCTTGTACTCCTTCTAGGATGTATCAGCTCAGGTTCAGCCTCATCATTGATTCCACTTGGCTCTCCCATCTGTTCCTCAGCTCCTGATCTCTCACCTTGATCATGAGATACTGAGCTTTCTTCAGGTTGAGCTTGCGCAGGCTGCTGCTCAGTTCTATCACCCCCTTCATGATCAAGATGAGTGATCTCAACACCTTCTTCAGCTTGTGTTGGAACCTCTCTGACCGGGGCTGGTGAGTTTGGTAAACTGATCCCAAGCCTTTCCATAATAACTCTGAGGTTATTAGCTCTGTCCGAGGCAGATTGAGATAGATTCTTTAGTTCTTCCCAACTCCTCTCAGCATAATACCCCTTTGATTCCAGGAACTTAACATCCTTTGATACTAGGACCCTTCTTGTCTCTGGAACATAGCACTTGTATCCTTTCTGAGATGTAGAGTAGCCAATGAACATGGCCTTTGTGCTTTTAGCTTCTAACTTGTTCCTCAGTTCTCCTGGAACAAAAACAAAACACACACACCCAAACACCCGCAAATGGTCTATAGATGGTTTGGTTTTGTTCAGTACCTCATATGGTGTGGAATCAAGTAGAACCCTTGTAGGTGTGCGGTTGATTAGGTAGGTAGCAGTGACCACTGCATCTCCCCAAAATCTTTTAGGGACATTGGCGTGGAACATGATACTCCTGGCCACCTCCATAAGGTGTCTATTCTTCCTCTCAGCCACACCATTTTGTTGTGGAGTGTAAGGACAGCTAGTTTGTTGGATAATTCCGTGTGCAGCTAGGTGTTGTTTGAAGGCTGTGCTAGTGTATTCACCACCATTATCTGATCTAAGAATTTTAATCTTGACATTGAAATGGTTAGTGATATAGTTTTGAAAATTTTTAAAAGCTTCTAGCACCCTATCTTTAGATTGCAACAATGTGATCCAAGTATACTTGGATTTTTCATCTATGAATGTCACAAAATACTTATGCTGTTCTCTAGATGCACAAGGGGCAGTCCACACATCAGAATGTATTAAATCAAAGCAATTTTCATAGATAGTCTTGGATTTAGGAAATACATTTCTACAATGTTTCCCTAAGATACAAGCTTCACAATCACTTTTAAAATTAATACTAGGCAACAGGATGTTCAAAGCATGCGAGTGAGGATGACCTAATCTAGCATGCCACATTACATCTTTAGGGAATTCAGAGACAGAAACAAAAGCACTAGATAAATCAGAAGCTGGTCTTGTGTCCTCAAGCAAGTACAAGTCCCCCTTGGTGACACCTTTTCCAAGCAACTTACTAGAATCAATATCCTGAAAAGACACACTGTTAGGAGTGAAAGTAACTTGACAATTTAAATCAGTAGTGACTCTCTTAACAGATAGCAAGTTTGAGGCAAAGGTGGGCATGTAAAACGCTTTAGAGTCTTTATCAAACAGCCTAAGATCTCCTACACCTTTTATTGGAATTTTATCACCATTAGCTATCATCACATTTCCTATCACTGGTTCAATGTTTTTAATCAGGTTCAAATCACTAATCATGTGATGAGAAGCACCAGAGTCGATTATCAAAGGTTTAGCTGATTTTAAAACATTTAAAACATCACCAGCAGTGTGAGAAGCATTAAGAGAGATTCCAAAGGTTCTAGAGATACCAGATTCTTTTAGGGCCTTGATGAGAGCTTCCAAGTCAGACTTCTTGAGAAGCTCATCTATGTTGGTCCTTGGTGTGTTGTACACTGATGTTGAAGCCATTGCGCTTCCTCCACCATGGTTGCTGTTGGAGCAGACTGAGTTTGGAGTTGCTGGCTCAACTCCATCAGCTGAGAAGTTGGCTCTTGCATCCTGGTACTGAGTTCTTGTCTCCTTGAACTTGTTTGGCTTCAGATGGGGATGTAGGATCCAGCACTTGTCTTTGAGATGACCCTTCTTCTTGCAGTGGTCACAGGTCAAGGACTTCCTATCCTCATGTTTGTAAGCAGCCTTGTTGGCGACCACTTCCTCAGCCTGGTGAGCCATGCTCAAGTCTCCCTTGCTTCCAAATAGGCTCACTGACCCTTCTTCCTTCTGGATTTGAGCACACACATCATCTAAGTCAGGGAGCTTATCAGCCCTTAGGATATGCTTGATAAGGCCACCATAGGATGAGTTGAGTGTGAGCAGCATCCCAAAGACTTTATCTTCTTCACGCCTGGCTAGGAGGATATCATTGTCCACAGTGTGTGGTCTTAATATCTCCAGCTCTGCCCAAAGAGATCTGAACTTGCCAAAGTGGGGCTGAAACTCCACATCTCCTTGACTGAGACCATTGAGGGCTTTCTTTACCTCAAAGACCTTGGTGAGATTGGAGACATTCCCATACACCTTGTACAGAGTGTCCCACAACTGCTTGGTAGTCTCACAGTAAGAGTAAGACTCCATAATTGCTGGTTCAAGTGAGCTAAGGAGGGCTGAGAGCACCATGAGATCTTCTTGTTCCCATTTCTCTTCATCAGCTACCACCATCTCCTTTCCATCTTCTCCTTGGACGGTTTGTTTTGGAGCTGATGCTGTTGTTGCATACTTCCATAAACCTTTTCCTCCAAGGGCTCTCTTCACCATCCTGGCCCAGAAGAGATAGTTAATCCCTTTCAAGGTCACAGGTATGTTGAGGTGTTTGTTGTTGTTGTTGTTGTTTTCCTCCATTTTTCTTTCAAATCGCCAAGAACAGGAGAGAGAAAGTTAAGAACAGAGTTGAGATGAACAAGAACAGAGTTTGCGGAAGTTAGAATAGGTTTCAAGAGCTTTGATGCTCTGATACCATGATATTTTAAATGGATTAAGAGAGAATATGTGGTGATTTATCAAGAACAATGTGAGAATTAAGGAGATGATCCGAGAGAGAGAGAGAGAGAGAGAGAGAAGTTTGCGCAAAAGATAAGTAAAGAGGAATTATATTTCCTTAGCTTGAAATGGTTCAGGTTACAACCTTAATATAGGCTAGATGTGATCGACATAGAGAAACAATAAACAAAGCAAATCCTAGAGAATTAATAAACAAGTGAGAAGAGTCCAAACTGCTATGGTTCAGGCGGATCAGACTGAAAGTGACATGTCCCAACGGTTGTCTTGGTCTCTCAACCTTAACCCATCACGTGAACCAAGCTCCCCAACGTTCCTATTGCTCAGCTAAGTCGCCAAGACTAATCTTGGCGAGATTCTTCTTTCTTTGAATTCACCTTTCTTCTTTCTTTACTTGCAAGTCTCATTGGGAGCTTTAGGTTGTACGGAATAGCTTGTCATCCAAGGTTACTCTTCTTTAGCTTGATCCGCATCCATGTGTTTCCTCTCTTACTCTACATTGTTTCTTCTTCTCATGCTTCACCTCATACTCTCTTGTCATGCTTGATCACCTCTTTTATTTCTTCATGTCAACACTTAGTACTCTCCGAGTGACCAACAACTCTCCAGTATCCGGATACTCTACTTCTTCTCCAGAGTCCATTGCTTCCATTTCTGCTTCATCTTGAGACTCATAGTCTCCATTGGTGGTGATAGTCATGACTCGTTGGTTTGGGCACTCCCTAGCCATGTGACCTCATCCCTGACATCTAAAACAAGTAACATCTCTAGCTCTTTGATTGTTAGTACCTTTGTTTTTATCTTGTCTAGGACCCTTGTTTGAATCATCACCCTTACTCTTGAACCGAGAATCAATCTCTACAGCTTTACCTTTGTCATTCGGTTTGTTGACATTAGAAGTCCAAGGTTGTGAGTTTCTAGACCTATTAGTAGCGGTCTTACGCTTGATTTGCTTCTCAACCTGCACAGCTAAGTGCATTAGTTCATGTAAACCACTATATTGAGCTCTTTCTACCTTCCTGGAGATACGCTCTTGAAGTCCATCAATGAATTGAGCTATCAAAGCCTCCTCAGATTCTTCTAACTCCAGTGAGTTCATCAGCTTCTCAAACTCTTCAAAATATTCTTCTACTGACCTATTACCTTGAGACAACTTGCGAAAACGTTTTTGTAAGTCTCTATGATAATAATCAGGAACATATCTTAACCTTAGGAGATACTTCATGTCAGCCCAAGTTGTGACAGCTCCAAAGCGGTTCCTCCTCCTCTCAGCTACAGTTCTGTCCCACCAGGCAAGTGCATTCTCGGTGAGCTGAGCAGCTGCTAAGGCAACCTTCTTGTGCTCTCCATAGCCATAGCACTCAAAGATATACTCTAAGCGCTTCTCCCAATCCATGTAAGCTTCTGGATCAGATTTTCCTGTAAAAATAGGAGGAACAATTTTAATGTCTTTGTTGTGCTCCCTATGATTAACTTCCCTAGCACGGTTGTGTCTAAGTGGATCCTGTCTCCTAGGATTGCGGTTCTGGAGAGGGTCATCATCATCTAGGCTCGGCATGCTATCATCATCTCCTTGCTCTCCATCTTCATCCTCATGGATGGGGTTTTGGTTGCGGATTGGGTCTCTCCTTTGAGGTTGCTCCAACCGGTTCAAGCGAGTGTTGATCTGCTGACCAAGCTCTCCTACAACAGCCCTCATCTCTTCTCTCATGGCAGCCATGATCTGCTCCATGGTTGGAGGGTTAGCTCCATTGTTGGCGTTTTCATCACCCATGACTTGGTTTGCTAAACTCAACAAAAACAACAAGAAGTTTAAACACCAACGGTAACTAAATTCAAACGAAAAGGAAACTTCGAAATCTTTTTTTTTTTTAAATCTTGAGAAATAGCTAAATAAAAGTGAAAGAAGTTAAAAGGAGATCCTTTTTGAATTTTTTTTTTTTTTTTTTTTGAAAGTTTTGGTAAACAAGGCAAGCAATCTCGCAAATCCTATAAAAGGAAAGCTAGATATGTTGCGTGATAAACAAAAGGAAAGAACAAGTATTTGTTTGGTTTTTTAAATTTTCTTGAATCAAACTACGAATGTAACAAGAACAAATAAACTTTTTATGGGGTTTTGATTTATGAAAATAAGAAAGCAAACGAGACTAAATGAAACAAAAGACTAGGGTAAGAACAACCAAAGGATTGGATCCTTTGGCTCTGATACCAAAATGATATAAGACTCGGATGGAGCCTTTGGAAGGTGGTGGGGATGGATCCTCAAGCTGGCTTTCACGCACTCTCTTGAGAACAAAGGATGGTTGAAGGTGATGGCACTTGACTAGATGGATCAAGTGGTGTGGGATCTAACAAGCTGGCTTTGACGCACTCTCTTGTTGGACCGGTTGATGAGATTGATGATGGAGTGAAGAACACCACAAGGATGATGAGAGATCCTTGATACAGTTCGGACTCTTGCTGCTTGAATCACACAAGGAGGAAGAGGGTTGGCGGCTTGCTTAGGGGGCAAACTGACTCATATATTGATTAGGTAAAAAGTTGTGTGTTACAAGCTGCATATGGGACTTTATTAATAGTCCTTCAGCTGACTCAAAGCAAAATAAAAAGACTCCAAAACGACAGGACTTCAGGTTCTACGCAAAGTAATAAAAATGCCCCAAAAGGAAAGTTTGCAAAAACTCAAAAGAACATAAACTTAAACGAGTTTGGGTCTTGAACCAGGGTTGCTGCTGAGATGGGAGAGTTCTAGGAACCACTAGACTGACCCATCTTACCTGCACAAATTGTAAATAATGAAAACACTTCCCTTGGTTCATGGTGGAACTCCTTTGTGATATTCTTGAAGTTGAGCACGCTTGGTTCATTCTTGAAAGATGTCTTGTCTTGCTCTTCTTCTTCAAGCTCTTCTTCAGTCTTCTCTTTATTATCTTCAGCTTCAATCTGGTTGGTTTCTTCAAGGACGGATTCTTCTTCAGCTTCAGTTCCTGCCAAGTAAACATTTGAATCAGCACCATTCAAATAAGCTGGCTTACCTTGAGTGATATTGAGTTGCGCAAAGGCATGGCTCAAGTCATCACTTGTCGTGTTGATATGTCCTCTCTTGGGTGGATCAGATAGAATTATAGGTAGTGGCTCAGCTAAGCTATCTAAGATAGCTTGGACCGCAAGTGCAAAGCCTTGGTTAAGTCTTCTTTGTTGAAAATCAGAAGACATAGGCTGTGTGTGTTTGAGAGTAGCCATTAATGACAGAAGAGAGTTTGAAAGTGATGAATGAAAGAGGTCTGATCTTTCATGAGTATACTTAGTCTAATCTCGAGAGTATATGAGAATATGAGTATCAGGAAGATTCAGAGAGATTTAGAGTCTAAGAAAGAGGTAGAATAAGGAGAGAAAAGACTAAGAACTCGTGGAGAAGGAGAGGGGAAACCCCCACACTCACTTGATTTCATTATGCTCACCATACATCCTTTTAAAGGCAAAATAAAATGGGAAACATACAAAAAATAAATAATAAACAACTAGAAGCTCTGATGGACGACCAGAATAGGTTTAGGATGATCAGAATAGGCTGGAGATGATCAGAGTAGGCTGGAGATGATCAGAGCAGGCAGGAAAGAGACAGCACAGGTTCGGACAGATGGGGTGAAAGTGACATCTCATATGTCTCTCTCCTCCTTATCAGACATGTGATCTTCCCATTTTTATATTCCACTTGCCTCCAAGGTTTCCCAACGGTCTCTTTGACTTCAGAACACAAGTAGGCAAGTTTAAACTTCTCTTGTGATCCAAGATAAGAGTTTGAATCATCTAGGTTGAAGTGTGGTACTGCCTTTGTCAAATAAGCTCGGATCATCTCCTCTTCAAGGTGTAACATCTCTTCTTCAGTGTGTAACACCTGATCCTCTCTTCTTCTTTCAGCCCCGGTTTGTTGTCAACAGGGTAAGCCTCCTTCCTGCTCAAGTTAGCCTTTGTCTTGCCTTGCAAGACACTCCAGGACTTAACTTGAGTGTGCAGAAGACTTTATTCAACCTTTGCTTAGCCGGATGCATTTCAAGACTTGATCATCTCTTCCTTGTCATATTCATGCTTCTATTAGCTTCATTTCTACACTCCCCCTCAAGCTTGACCATAGGAGATCCTTGGGCAAGCTTGGAACTATGAAGAAGCTCCCTCATTAAAACCTTTAGTATGAGAAAACCACATGGGACAAAACTCATACCAAGGAAAAAGAGTAGAGCTCTCCACAGCCTAGGGATTGGCCAGTGAGCTCTTGTGCCTTAGAACCAGTGTGGTTGGACACAAGAAGCTCTGGATCACGGCCTAAAGGTGATGCAAGTGTAATCTGAACTATCTTGCTCATCACCAACACTTCTATTCTCTTCTTGTACACTCTTGAACTTCTCTTGGGCTCTCCCCCTTTCACACAACCTCCTGCTGTGTTCAAGTGCTTGGACTTCACCACCAGATTGCATTCATAGAGATACAAGCGTGTTCTTGAGTCTTGGTTGCTTCTTCTTCATCAGTAGCCATCTTGAGAACTGCCCTTCACCAGATTAGCTTCCCTTCTTTGAAGAACCACCAAGTACTCTCCTACTGATCATTGAAGCTTCTCAATACTCCCCCTCAAGCTTGGAACTGAGTATAGGAAGAGCCAAGCTTGGAAGGATGATAGCTTCATGATCAGATCACAAAACAAACCATTACCCTCTCACTACTGATTCTGCCATCTTCATTCTTTGGTAATGGTAAGGAGGAAAAAGGTCTTGAACTTTGGCTCCTTAGGTCGCTCACATGATCCCCACCTCAAGCTTGAATTGAGTATAGATTCAAGCTTGAAAGTGAGCTTCACTAAGCTTAAAATCAGGAGCACACCACCCTAACAGCTGCGCTTAAATCACTGATTCACCATCTGCCTTAAGCTTTAAGTACCATTGGATCACCGGTCTTCCTCTTGACTTAAGTGGTGACCTTCTTTTCTTGTGTGTCTTGGACCAGGAGCTCAACAACCCTCTTGGCCTGCGCTTCTTATAACCAGTCCTTACATCACAAGCAACTCTCATTGTCTCTTACAATGGACCACGCCTTTCTCTTTCCTTGGGGAAGATGTATGAACTCAGATCACATCCTGAAACAACATTCAACCTCCAAACAAGATAAGACAACTTTGCATTGGGATCAAGACTTGAATAATCTTCAAGCTTGATACACCAATGTTCCTAGCTTTGCATTAGACAGATTCTTATGAATTAAGGTCCGCTAATGCAAGCCATCATTTTCTCTAAATGCAAGCAATATCTGATCAGGAAACAAGACAATACATTTAGGCAACCACACACTGTCTAAAACAACTCATAGACTTTAGTCTAGATGTCTCAACCTTTAGACAGCCACAAGACAATCACTATGCAGCAACCTTAATCAGTTTCTAATACAAGTATGCTGGACAAGAATTTATTCTATCATCCTAGTTCAATACAAGTCATTTATAACTGAAGCTGAAGCCATAAAAAAGTCTCAATAACAACCAGACCCAATGCAATACTTTAAATCTGTCTACAAGAATGCACTCAGTTACTGATATGCAACATTAGAGAACAGGAGCAAGCATTTTAATCATTCAATCATCAATCACAACCCTTAAGCAAATCCATAGGTTCTAGTCAACACAACATCACACAGCACACTAATTTTTAAATGCTCAAACTTTAAACAAGAGAAAGAATTTCCTTACAGCCAGAGAACTAGTGTTAGTTCTCTGATCCTCCACAGCAAGAACAGAGCAGTTGGTGTCGACCCCAACATCTCCTTCCTCCATGGACCTCTCTCTTGAACCCACCATGCCAAAATCACCTCCTTTCTTCATGTTTGAGTCACCATAAGAACTGCCTGGACTGGTGTGCTGAAGAGGCTAGCTAGACCGCTTCATAACCTTTGCTTCCATGGCCTTCATTCTTCAAGGATGGACATGAGAACGTGGAGAGCAACCAGAGACAGCTTCTGGACGCCATGTATGTGCGCACCTTCTTCATCAAGAGGTTTTACAGCCGGCTGAACAGGAAGCTTCATCTTGGTTTGGAAATGGCATCAGAGAAGCTATGAGCTTGCGGAAGCTAAGAACCAAGTTCTGATGAACTTGGCTCTGATACCATGTTGAAAATCAGAAGACATAGGCTGTGTGTGTTTGAGAGTAGCCATTAATGACAGAAGAGAGTTTGAAAGTGATGAATGAAAGAGGTCTGATCTTTCATGAGTATACTTAGTCTAATCTCGAGAGTATATGAGAATATGAGTATCAGGAAGATTCAGAGAGATTTAGAGTCTAAGAAAGAGGTAGAATAAGGAGAGAAAAGACTAAGAACTCGTGGAGAAGGAGAGGGGAAACCCCCACACTCACTTGATTTCATTATGCTCACCATACATCCTTTTAAAGGCAAAATAAAATGGGAAACATACAAAAAATAAATAATAAACAACTAGAAGCTCTGATGGACGACCAGAATAGGTTTAGGATGATCAGAATAGGCTGGAGATGATCAGAGTAGGCTGGAGATGATCAGAGCAGGCAGGAAAGAGACAGCACAGGTTCGGACAGATGGGGTGAAAGTGACATCTCATATGTCTCTCTCCTCCTTATCAGACATGTGATCTTCCCATTTTTATATTCCACTTGCCTCCAAGGTTTCCCAACGGTCTCTTTGACTTCAGAACACAAGTAGGCAAGTTTAAACTTCTCTTGTGATCCAAGATAAGAGTTTGAATCATCTAGGTTGAAGTGTGGTACTGCCTTTGTCAAATAAGCTCGGATCATCTCCTCTTCAAGGTGTAACATCTCTTCTTCAGTGTGTAACACCTGATCCTCTCTTCTTCTTTCAGCCCCGGTTTGTTGTCAACAGGGTAAGCCTCCTTCCTGCTCAAGTTAGCCTTTGTCTTGCCTTGCAAGACACTCCAGGACTTAACTTGAGTGTGCAGAAGACTTTATTCAACCTTTGCTTAGCCGGATGCATTTCAAGACTTGATCATCTCTTCCTTGTCATATTCATGCTTCTATTAGCTTCATTTCTACATTCTTTGCTTGGATCGGGTCATGGGTCCTTCAGATGCCTTGGGAATGGTTATGGTGTCCTGGTTGTGGTCGATGACCCCATCAATAAGTGTTGTGAGCAAGAAGATATCCCACCTTCTATCCAGATGATTCCAGATTAGCCTGTTCGGACATATGCCATTATCTTCATGATTCTTATCAAACCAGGATGAACCACGATCTAAGAAGCTTGATTGGGAACCACAAATCAGTGGAGAATAGCTAGGAAGTTGAATAAAGCTCATAGGATTTGTGAGTAAGAAGATATCCCACTTTCTATCCAAATGATTCCAGATTAGCCTGTTCGGACATTGTTGACATGAAGCTAATAAGAGGTGTAATCATAGAAGAATAGAGAAGAAGAAGAAACTCAGGAAGCCCTTCCTAACTAGGAAGCCTTTCCAGATTAAGAAGAAGTCCTTCCAGAGCAGGAAGCCCTTCCTAAATGGGAAGCCTGTCCAGATTAAGAAGAAGTCCTTCCTGAACAGGAAGCCTTTCCTAAGACAAGAAGAAGCGTGTATGATCATGGAAATAAGGAAGATATGAAGTAAGCACATGGGGAAATTGAAGTGGAGAAAACCGTTGATGTGAAGACAAGGGAGAGAGGCAAGTTGAACATTTAAAACAATATAAGTCACATGCACTCCTAGCCGTTTGGAGCAGTCACTTTCTCGGATCAGACCATGGAGAAGACCACCTTTGTTTACTATAATTCTTCTTGTCTTGTTTGTCCTGATTTCTCTATTTAACTATGTTGTATGCTTACCATTTTAATTAAGGAAAACAATTTCCTCACTTCTTTATACTTTGCGCAACTCTCTCTCTCTCTCTCTCTCTCTCTCTCTCGGATTCTGCTCATCTTTCTCTCTTTGATTCTTCAGTTCTAACCAATATTACTCTCTTAATTCATACAAATTATCATGGTATCAGAGCATCAAAGCTCTTGAAACCTATTCTCACTTCCGCAATACTCTGTTCTTTAATTTCTATTCTCTGTTTCCAAACATTCTCTCTCCTGTTCTTGATTTGTTCTTGGCGGTTTGAAGAAAAATGGAAGACAACAACAACAACAACAACAAGCATCTCAACATACCTGTGACCTTAAAAGGGATTAATTATCTCTTTTGGGCCAGGATGGTGAAGAGAGCTCTTGGTGGAAGAGGTTTATGGAAGTATGCTATAACAGAAGCAGCTCCAAAACAAACCATCCAAGGCAAAGATGGGAAAGAAGAGGAGGTGGTAGCTGATGAAGAAAAATGGAGTCAAGAAGACCTCATGGTTCTCACAGCCCTTCTCAGCTCCCTTGAGCCAGCAATCATGGAGTCCTACTCATACTGTGAGACTACCAAGCAGCTGTGGGACACTCTTTATAAGGTTTATGGAAACATCTCCAACCTTACTAGAGTGTTTGAAGTGAAAAGAGCCATCAATGCTCTCAACCAAGGAGATGTGGAGTTTCAGCCTCACTTTGGCAAGTTCAGATCCCTTTGGGCAGAGATGGAGCTGCTTAGACCACACACAACTGATCCTACCACTCTCCTAACCAGGCGTGAAGAGGACAAAGTGTTTGGACTGCTGCTCACTCTCAACTCTTCATATGGGAGCCTGATTAAGCACATCTTGAGATCTGACAAGCTACCTGACCTGGATGAAGTGTGTGCTCAAATCCAGAAGGAAGAGGGCTCAGTTGGTCTATTTGGAAACAAAGGAGACCTCAACATGGCTCACCAAGCTGAAGAAGCTGTCGCAAATAAGGCTTACAAGCAAGAAGAGAGGAAAGTCTTGATCTGTGACCACTGCAAGAAGAAGGGTCATATCAAGGACAAGTGCTGGATCCTTCACCCACATTTGAAGCCAAACAAGTTCAAAGAGACTCGCCCTCAGTTCCAGGATGCTAGAGCAAACTTCTCAGCTGATGGGACTGAACCAACCACACCACACTCCATGGGAACAAGCAGCAATGGCGTGGGAAGTGCTATGACCTCCACATCAGTGTATGCAACACCAAGGGCCAACCTGGATGAAACCATCAAGAAGTCTGACTTAGATGCTTTCATCAAAGCCTTAAAAGAATCTGGTATATCTAAAACCCTTGGTACTTCTCTTAGTGCTTGTCACACTGTTGGTAGTTCTATGAATGTTTTTAAATCAGCTAAACCATTAATTATAGACTCTGGTGCTTCCCACCATATGATTAGTGATTTAAGCTTGATTAAAAACATTGAACCAGCCTTAGGAAATGTGATGATAGCCAATGGAGATAAAATTCCAATAAAAGGTGTAGGTGATCTCAAACTGTTTGACAAAGTGTCTAAAGCTTTTTATATGCCCACATTTGCTTCAAACTTGCTATCTGTTAAGAGAGTGACTAATGATTTAAATTGTCAAGTTACTTTCAGGCCTAACAGTGTTTCTTTTCAGGATATTGATTCTAGTAAGTTGCTTGGCAAAGGTGTTACCAAGGGAGACTTGTACTTGCTTGAGGACACAAGACCAGCTTCTGATTTATCTTGTTATTTCAATTCTGTTTCTGAATTCCCTAAAGATGTAATATGGCATGCTAGATTAGGACATCCTCACTCTACTGCCTTGAACATCCTGTTGCCTAGCATTTCTTTTAAAAGTGATTGTGAGGCTTGTATCTTAGGAAAACATTGTAGAAATGTGTTTCCTAAATCAATGACCATCTATGATAATTGCTTTGATTTAATCCATTCTGATGTGTGGACTGCCCCATGTGCATCTAGAGAGCAACATAAATACTTTGTGACATTTATAGATGAAAAGTCTAAGTACACTTGGATAACTTTGTTGCAATCAAAAGATAGGGTGCTAGAAGCTTTTAAAAACTTTCAGAACTATGTCACTAACCATTTTAATGTCAAGATTAAAATTCTTAGATCAGATAATGGTGGTGAATACACTAGTACAGCCTTCAAACAACATCTTGCCTCGCAAGGAATCATCCACCAAACCAGTTGCCCTTACACACCTCAACAAAATGGTGTGGCAGAGAGGAAGAATAGGCACTTGATGGAAGTGGCCAGGAGCATGATGTTTCACTCAAACGTGCCTAAGAGGTTTTGGGGAGATGCAGTGGTTACTGCTGCCTATCTCATCAACCGCACACCCACAAGAGTCCTTCTCAACGCCACCCCTTATGAGGTACTGAACAAAACCAAATCATCCATAGATCATTTGCGTGTGTTTGGGTGTGTGTGCTTTGTTTTGATTCCAGGAGAGCTCAGGAACAAGTTAGAGGCTAAGAGCAGAAAGGCAATGTTTATTGGTTATTCAACACATCAGAAGGGTTACAAATGTTATGTACCAGAGACAAGGAGGGTTCTGGTGTCAAGGGATGTTAAGTTCATGGAGTCACAAGGCTACTATGATGAGAAGAGTTGGGATGAGCTCAAGGATCTTTCTCAATCAGCCACTGACAGAGCTAACAACCTTAGAGTGATTATGGAAAGACTTGGTATCAATCTACCAAAGATACCAGAGAAGGTCAGGGAGACCTCCACACAAGCTGCTGAGGATACAGTAGAAGATGATGGAGTATCTCACCTTGATCATGAGGGGGGCAATGGAAGTGATCAGCATGCGCCAGCTCAACCTGAAGAGAACTCAGTAGTGTCTCATGATCAAGATGAGATAGGAGAACAACCACAAGCAGCTACTGAAATCCAACAAGGAGAGCCGAGTGACAACAATGGAACTGATCAGATACAGCCCTTGAGGAGAAGTACAAGAACCAGGAGACCAGCCTCAGATTGGAAGAACACAAGGGTGTATTTTAATGCTGAAGCTGTGGCACATCCAGTGAGTGCAGTATGTTCTCTTGCGCAGTACCCACAAGAACATCAAGTTTTCATCAGTGAACTTGATCAGGAGTACATCCCAAAGACCTATGAAGAGGCTATGCTACATGAAGAATGGGGAGAGTCTGTTGGTGATGAAATGGGAGCCATGATCAGGAATGATACATGGTTTGAAACTGAACTTCCAAAGGGCAAGAAGGCAGTGACAAGTCGCCTCTTGTTTACCATCAAGTATGGAGCTAATGGGAAGCCAGAAAGGAGGAAAACAAGACTAGTTGCAAGGGGATACACTCAAGTGTATGGTGAAGACTATCTAGATACATTTGCACCAGTGGCCAAGCTGCATACCATAAGAGTTGTTCTATCTCTTGCTGTCAACTTGGAGTGGGATCTATGGCAGATGGATGTGAAGAATGCTTTCTTACAAGGAGAATTGGAGGATGAAGTGTATATGAGACCACCTCCTGGCCTAGAAGATATGGTGAAACCAGGGAATGTTTTGAGGCTAAAGAAGGCTATCTATGGCTTGAAGCAATCTCCAAGAGCCTGGTATCACAAGCTCAGCACCACTCTCAATGGGAAAGGATTTGTAAAATCCGAGGCTGACCACACTCTCTTCACTCTAACCAGCAAGCAAGGTATTGTTGTGATTCTAGTGTATGTTGATGACATTATCATCACTGGTAGCAACAAGGAAGGTATCCTCTCAACTAAATCCTTTCTTAAAAGTGCATTTGATATTAAAGATTTGGGAGAATTGAAGTACTTCCTTGGGATTGAAATATGCCGCTCTAAAGAGGGGCTCTTCTTATCTCAAAGGAAGTACACACTTGACATTTTAAATGAGGCAGGAAACCTTGGAGGTAGACAAGCCAAAACACCATTGGAAGAAGGCTACAAGGTACTGCGAGAGGGGGAGTATGAAGCTACTCCATTCAAAGATGTCAAGAAGTATAGAAGAATGGTGGGCAAGCTTATCTATCTAACCATCACCAGACCTGATCTGTGCTTTGCTGTGAATCAAGTAAGCCAGCACATGGGATCTCCTAAGGTGCATCACTGGAACATGGTGGAGAGGATCTTAAGGTACTTAAGAGAGGCGCCTGGCCAAGGAGTATGGATGGCATGTAACAAGAGCACTGAAGTAGTTGGGTATTGTGATGCTGATTGGGCTGGAGACAGAGTTGATAGGAGATCAACCACTGGCTATTGTACCTTTATTGGAGGTAATCTGGTCACATGGAAGAGCAAGAAGCAGAAGGTGGTGTCATGCTCAAGTGCTGAGGCAGAATATAGATCAATGAGGAAGCTTACAAGTGAGCTGATATGGATCAAGGGACTGCTAAAAGACTTGGGGATCGAGATCAACACTCCAATGACTATGCATTGTGACAACCAGGCTGCAATACACATTGCATCCAACTCAGTCTTCCATGAGAGGACTAAGCATATAGAAGTGGACTGCCACAAAGTAAGACAAGCAGTGGAGCAGCTAGTGATCCTTCCATGTTACACTCGGAGTGAGGATCAACTGGCCGATATCTTCACCAAGGCAGCCAGCAGCAAGGTCTGTGAGTTCATTCATCCTAAGCTTGGACTCATAGACCTCACTTGTCACTGATCCCCTTGCCTTGAAGTATTCTACTCTTTTTCCTTTGCTTGGTTTTTATCCCAAGTGGTTTTTCCAAGTAAAGGTTTTAATGAGGGAATGCTTCATGGTTTCCAAGCTTGATCAATCTCTATGGTCAAGCTTGAGGGGGAGTGTTGACATGAAGCTAATAAGAGGTGTAATCATAGAAGAATAGAGAAGAAGAAGAAACTCAGGAAGCCCTTCCTAACTAGGAAGCCTTTCCAGATTAAGAAGAAGTCCTTCCAGAGCAGGAAGCCCTTCCTAAATGGGAAGCCTGTCCAGATTAAGAAGAAGTCCTTCCTGAACAGGAAGCCTTTCCTAAGACAAGAAGAAGCGTGTATGATCATGGAAATAAGGAAGATATGAAGTAAGCACATGGGGAAATTGAAGTGGAGAAAACCGTTGATGTGAAGACAAGGGAGAGAGGCAAGTTGAACATTTAAAACAATATAAGTCACATGCACTCCTAGCCGTTTGGAGCAGTCACTTTCTCGGATCAGACCATGGAGAAGACCACCTTTGTTTACTATAATTCTTCTTGTCTTGTTTGTCCTGATTTCTCTATTTAACTATGTTGTATGCTTACCATTTTTAATTAAGGAAAACAATTTCCTCACTTCTTTATACTTTGCGCAACTCTCTCTCTCTCTCTCTCGGATTCTGCTCATCTTTCTCTCTTTGATTCTTCAGTTCTAACCAATATTACTCTCTTAATTCATACAAATTATCAGAGCAGATTACAATTATCGAACATATGGCAATATCTTCATGATTCTTATCAAACCAGGATGAACCACGATCTAAGAAGCTTTATTTGGAACCACTAATCAGTGGAGAATAACCAGGAAGTTGAATAAATCTCATAAGTGTTGTGAGTAAGAAGATATCCCACTTTCTATCCAGATGATTCCAGATTAGCCTGTTCGGACATATGGCAATATCTTCATGATTCTTATCAAACCAGGATGAACCACGATCTAAGAAGCTTTATTTGGAACCACTAATCAGTGGAGAATAACCAGGAAGTTGAATAAATCTCATAGGAGTTGTGAGTAAGAAGATATCCCACTTTCTATCCAGATGATTCCAGATTAGCCTGTTCGGACATATGGCAATATCTTCATGATTCTTATCAAACCAGGATGAACCACGATCTAAGAAGCTTTATTTGGAACCACTAATCAGTGGAGAATAACCAGGAAGTTGAATAAATCTCATAGGAGTTGTGAGTAAGAAGATATCCCACTTTCTATCCAGATGATTCCAGATTAGCCTGTTCGGACATATGGCAATATCTTCATGATTCTTATCAAACCAGGATGAACCACGATCTAAGAAGCTTTATTTGGAACCACTAATCAGTGGAGAATAACCAGGAAGTTGAATAAATCTCATAAGTGTTGTGAGCAAGAAGATATCCCACCTTCTATCCAGATGATTCCAGATTAGCCTGTTCGGACATATGCCATTATCTTCATGATTCTTATCAAACCAGGATGAACCACGATCTAAGAAGCTTTATTTGGAACCACTAATCAGTGGAGAATAACCAGGAAGTTGAATAAATCTCATAGGAGTTGTGAGTAAGAAGATATCCCACTTTCTATCCAGATGATTCCAGATTAGCCTGTTCGGACATATGGCAATATCTTCATGATTCTTATCAAACCAGGATGAACCACGATCTAAGAAGCTTTATTTGGAACCACTAATCAGTGGAGAATAACCAGGAAGTTGAATAAATCTCATAGGAGTTGTGAGTAAGAAGATATCCCACCTTCTATCCAGATGATTCCAGATTAGCCTGTTCGGACATATGGCAATATCTTCATGATTCTTATCAAACCAGGATGAACCACGATCTAAGAAGCTTTATTTGGAACCACTAATCAGTGGAGAATAACCAGGAAGTTGAATAAATCTCATAGGTGTTGTGAGCAAGAAGATATCCCACTTTCTATCCAGATGATTCCAGATTAGCCTGTTCGGACATATGGCAATATCTTCATGATTCTTATCAAACCAGGATGAACCACGATCTAAGAAGCTTTATTTGGAACCACTAATCAGTGGAGAATAACCAGGAAGTTGAATAAATCTCATAGGAGTTGTGAGTAAGAAGATATCCCACTTTCTATCCAGATGATTCCAGATTAGCCTGTTCGGACATATGGCAATATCTTCATGATTCTTATCAAACCAGGATGAACCAATATATAAGAAGCTTTATTTGGAACCACTAATCAGTGGAGAATAACCAGGAAGTTGAATAAATCTCATAGGAGTTGTGAGTAAGAAGATATCCCACTTTCTATCCAGATGATTCCAGATTAGCCTGTTCGGACATATGGCAATATCTTCATGATTCTTATCAAACCAGGATGAACCACGATCTAAGAAGCTTTATTTGGAACCACTAATCAGTGGAGAATAACCAGGAAGTTGAATAAATCTCATAGGAGTTGTGAGTAAGAAGATATCCCACTTTCTATCCAGATGATTCCAGATTAGCCTGTTCGGACATATGCCAATATCTTCATGATTCTTATCAAACCAGGATGAACCACGATCTAAGAAGCTTTATTTGGAACCACTAATCAGTGGAGAATAACCAGGAAGTTGAATAAATCTCATAAGAGTTGTGAGTAAGAAGATATCCCACTTTCTATCCAGATGATTCCAGATTAGCCTGTTCGGACATATGGCAATATCTTCATGATTCTTATCAAACCAGGATGAACCACGATCTAAGAAGCTTTATTTGGAACCACTAATCAGTGGAGAATAACCAGGAAGTTGAATAAATCTCATAGGAGTTGTGAGTAAGAAGATATCCCACTTTCTATCCAGATGATTCCAGATTAGCCTGTTCGGACATATGGCAATATCTTCATGATTCTTATCAAACCAGGATGAACCACGATCTAAGAAGCTTTATTGGAACCACTAATCAGTGGAGAATAACCAGGAAGTTGAATAAATCTCATAAGTGTTGTGAGCAAGAAGATATCCCACTTTCTATCCAGATGATTCCAGATTAGCCTGTTCGGACATATGCCATTATCTTCATGATTCTTATCAAACCAGGATGAACCACGATCTAAGAAGCTTTATTTGGAACCACTAATCAGTGGAGAATAACCAGGAAGTTGAATAAATCTCATAGGAGTTGTGAGTAAGAAGATATGTGAGCAAGAAGATATCCCACCTTCTATCCAGATGATTCCAGATTAGCCTGTTCGGACATATGCCATTATCTTCATGATTCTTATCAAACCAGGATGAACCACGATCTAAGAAGCTTTATTTGGAACCACTAATCAGTGGAGAATAACCAGGAAGTTGAATAAATCTCATAAGAGTTGTGAGTAAGAAGATATCCCACTTTCTATCCAGATGATTCCAGATTAGCCTGTTCGGACATATGGCAATATCTTCATGATTCTTATCAAACCAGGATGAACCACGATCTAAGAAGCTTTATTTGGAACCACTAATCAGTGGAGAATAACCAGGAAGTTGAATAAATCTCATAGGAGTTGTGAGTAAGAAGATATCCCACTTTCTATCCAGATGATTCCAGATTAGCCTGTTCGAACATATGGCAATATCTTCATGATTCTTATCAAACCAGGATGAACCACGATCTAAGAAGCTTTATTTGGAACCACTAATCAGTGGAGAATAACCAGGAAGTTGAATAAATCTCATAAGTGTTGTGAGCAAGAAGATATCCCACTTCTATCCAGATGATTCCAGATTAGCCTGTCCGGACATATGGCAATATCTTCATGATTCTTATCAAACCAGGATGAACCAATATATAAGAAGCTTGATTGGGAACCACTAATCAGTGGAGAATAACCAGGAAGTTGAATAAATCTTATAGGAGTTGTGAGTAAGAAGATATCCCACTTTCTATCCAGATGATTCCAGATTAGCCTGTTCGGACATATGGCAATATCTTCATGATTCTTATCAAACCAGTGTTGAGATGAAGCATAGTGACATAAGCGTAATCAGAGGAGAAGAAGAGATTCAAATGATACAAGGAAATGGTGTTACCTTGGAACACAAGTATGGCCGTACAACTTGGGAGACAAGGCAACACTACAACTTGTAAACAAGACTTGAACAGCAAGGAGATCATTACTAAGTCGCCTCTGATGTGTTTGAAAGAAGAGAGAGACGTTGGAGTGTGAAGACAAGAAGGAGGATGTCGGCAAGAGTTTAATATTGTATTACTCTTGCCTTGGAGCCGTTCATGAGAGGTCGCTATCCAAGACCAGACCACTTGCTCATTTGTTTATGCTTTTCTCCTTTGTTCTCTTATGCTGCTTATGTCGATATAACTACCTTGTATGTGAACCATTTCTATTCAAGTGAATAAAACATGAAACCACTTCACTAAACTCTCTCTCTCGGATTCTCTCAATCTCACTCTCTTAGTTACTAATTCTCTTCACTCTTCACACTTAACCTTTAAAACTCACATGGTATCAGAGCTATCTTGCTCTTGAGACCTTATTTTCTTTTTCACTTCCGCATAATCTCTGTTCTTAACTTTCCCTTTTTTAGCAAAATTTCTTTGTGTTCTTGAGGTGTTCTTCATTTATCACTCCAGAATTTGCCAAAAATGGAAAAGTCATCCAAAGTCTCCATTCCGGTTACACTCACTGGTGTAAACTATCTCTTGTGGTCTAGGCTTGTTAAAACAGCCTTGGGAGGAAGAGGTCTCTGTTCTCACATAACAGAAGACAAGCCCTCTAAAGAAACTGTCCAAGGAGGGGACAGTACTGAAGTTGTGGTTGCTACCGAAGACAAGTGGGATCAGGAGGATCTCTTGGTGCTGTCTATCATCCAAAGCAGCCTTGACGCACCAATCTTGGAAGCTTACTCTTACTGTGAGACTCCCAAAGAGTTGTGGAACACTCTTCAGAAGGTGTATGGCAACATATCAAACTTGAGTAGAGTGTTTGAGGTCAAGAGGGCCATTAGCTCACTCCACCAAGAAGACATGGATTTCAACCAGCATTTCGGCAAGTTCCGAGCCTTGTGGGCTGAGTTGGAGATGCTGAGGCCATGTACTGTGGACCCTAGCATACTTAAAGACCGGAGAGAAGAAGACAAGGTGTTTGCCTTACTTCTCACCATGAACCCCGGTTACAATGACCTCATTAAACACTTGCTGAGGGCCGAGAAGCTACCAACCTTGGAAGAAGTATGCTCTCAAATCCAGAAGGAACAAGGGTCGGTTGGACTCTTTGGAGGCAAAGGAGAGCTGGTGTTGGTGAACCAAGCTGAAGGCACAGCAAACAAGGGTCAGTACAAGCCGGAGGACAAGAAAGTGTGGGTTTGTGACCATTGCAAGAAGAAAGGGCATGGCAAGGACAAGTCCTGGATTCTCCACCCTCACCTCAAGCCAATGAAGTTCAGGACTCCTCTCAATGATGCAAGAGCCAACTACTCTGGTGAGATGGGTGAACCAAGCACTCCAAACCCCACACGAGCCATTTCAAACACCAATCCAGCTGGTGAAGGCAAAGCGCTTGTATCAAGCAACTCCAGTACCTTGAGAATCACTCCTGATGATACCATCAAGAGATCTGACATTGAGGCTCTCATCAGGGCCCTCAATGTTGGAATTCATGAGTGTTTGTCTCATGTCAAGAGAGTATTCAGTTAACTTGTAACTGAATCCCTTCAACCATACAACAGGAACTCACTCTACAATGGAAGAGACAACCAACTGGTGGTTGAATCCTCTCACACAGCCTATACTATAACCAAGATCCTAGAGAGTAAACTGGTTATAGAAAGCTAAGAATCTCTAGTTTGAATCTAATCCTTGAGAAGTAACACAACACTTTAGAGTTTGTGCACTTAAGATGAATGGGATCTAGAATCAGTAAGCTAGAGTTTAAGAAGAAATAAGAAGAGTTTAAAGTGAATTTTACAAGTATTAGGCTGCCTTAAGAGAAAGAGAGTTAAGGCAGCCTCTAAATCATGATTCACTTGACCCTTACATTGTGACTATTGTTTAGACACAAGAGAGGGAGAGAGAGCCACGAAATTGATGAGAGAAACTTGTATTAAGACTGGATAAATGTTACAAGAGGTGGTGAAGTCTTTAAATAGACAATCACTTACAATAAACAATGATTAAACAAGGGAATGACTAAACAAATATTATTGTGGGGTTTCTGATGAAGCCAGAAGGATGCAGCCAAGGTTAATCTCGACCAGAGGGAGTGAGAGTGACAGGAGAGAGGTTTACACAGCTTGGTTGAGTGAAAGTGACAGGTCCAGCTGCTTCTCTTAAGCAACATGTGACTTCTTCTTTTCAAATTCAAACCAGGCTCTCTTATTTTAATTCAAACATGTTTCCTTGACATCTCAGTGTTTCCCACGTCCATATTAAGTCTCCAAACTCCTTGCTTGCCTTGAAAGGTAAGTTAGGTCAAGATAGTAGCTTGTGGAGCAAGACTGCACAAACAGGACCAAATTGGCTTCTGTTGATGAATTCTCTTTGGATCATCAACCAGCTTCTTCTTCTTCTGGTCATTCCTTTATTTATATCAACACTCCCCCTCAAGCTTGACCATAGGAGATCCTTTGGCAAGCTTGGAACTAAGAGCACTTGCCTCATTAAAAACCTAAGTGTGGAAAACCTCATGGGATAAAACCATCACTTAGGGAAAAAGAGTGCAACTACCCTCAGCCTAGGGATTGGCCAGTGGGTTTATGAGTCTTATGATCAAGTTTAGGGACTCATAAACCCTGGATCATGGCCTTACTTCAATTGGAAGCTGGCACCAATGCCTTCCTTGCTTCACACTCAAAACTACTTGGAACTCTCCAAGTTGCTGGTTCTTTGTCTCCCCCTTTCTTCTGACCTCCTGCCATAATCAAAGGGTTTGATCCACGACCAGACTCTCCATTATGAGCTCCAAGTACCTGATTCAAACAATGCACACACACATGCATCAATTCTCAAGGGGCAAACCTATTCAATCATAAGCATAAGCATAGATTAAGGTACTTCCCTTGCATAAGTTGAATGGACATTGGCTTCTCATATTAACACCCCTCCTCAAGCTTGACCTAAGAATAAGAGTATGTGGTCAAGCTTGGAAGATGAGAGCCAATGATGATCACCAAAGCCTTGAGACCACAAGCTTCATCAACCAGGTACAAGCACACATGCTATGGGCTGATTCATAGCTTCCGAACTGAAGGTAACTGTTCTAACTTCATGTAGAAGCTGATCCATAGCTTCCCAACCAGAAGGTAACTGTTCTAACTCCATGCCTTGGGCTGATCCATAGCTTCCCCACTGAAGGTAACTGTTCTAACTCCAAGTTGTTGCTGTCCTTGTTGAATTCTTCTTGCAGTGGCTTCTAGACAGGCCATGTAAGCTCATTTACAGCCCCCCTCAAGCTTGAATCCGAGTATAGGGGAGGAGATAAGCTTGATATGAGCTTTTAAGCCTCCTGGTCTACTCACAAATTATTTCTCCATGGTCAGGAATATGCATCTTGTGCAGGCTCTGATCAACATGGGCAATCTGTCAAACCAACACTAAGACAAGCATCAGTAGACAACAAGAGACCAGAACATTGGTTTTCACCAAGTCTGATCTTTAAAACACAATTTAAATAAGCACAGCATCAATGGACAGATATCTTTAAGATTCTATCCTAGCAACACTCTCTGAATCCTAATCAACAAGATTAAGCTTTCAGGCAACAACACAATCAATTTTCCTAAGGGCAGAAGCAAGACAATTCTTTCAAGACAGCTTAATAACCCTAGGCAGATTCTAACAAGAGATTGTGAGAAGAGAGAATTAAGTAACCAGAGTAAAAGTAACCAGAGAATAAGTAGAGATTTAGAGAATGATGTAACCAGAGTATTAGTAGCCAGAGAATGAGAGAATGATGGTGAGTAAGTAACCTGAGAATCAGAGAATTAGAAAAGAGAGAATAGAGAGTTTGCTCAAGAGTTCTAATGGACAGAGTTTTGCTCTGTTTTCTTGAGTTTTGCGGAAGCATTAACAGCCAGGAGCAACCAATACTCCTCAAGAGTTTGGTGCTTTAGTAGCTGAAACACAATGGACCATTGAACAATTAATTTGCTCACTGATCTTAGACACGTGCCACTGGAATAACTCATGAACTGATGTTTTCCAGGGCAAGCAACAAAAGAACCAACAGAATAACACATGAACAAGTGTTTTCTGTGGCTTACACAACAAAGACACAATGGATCAAAACAGTTTGTCCACTGGTCAAATATTTTTAAACATTTTTCAGAATCAGATTACTCAAGAATCTGTTCAAAAACAATTTTCAGAAACCTTTTTTTTTTTAAGTGATTTCAAGATACAAGAATAATCTTTTCTCCCTCCCTCAGGCTGGTAAGAGCATATTTCAGTCTTTCATCCAAACCTTAAACAATGAGGAGATCAAGGGGAGAGTCACTGATCTTAAAAAAAAACATTAGAAGATTGCATCTTGAATTTTGGAAAACATACTTCATCTAACCTCTCTACTGCTCATGTTTTGAATCCTAGCCACACAGCTCATCAAAAACAATTTCAAAGTGAGAGAGAGAGCTTCAGGATGAAGTAGAACAGAGTGAATTCAGCCCAAGAGAGCAACTAGGCTCTGATACCATGTTGGAATTCATGAGTGTTTGTCTCATGTCAAGAGAGTATTCAGTTAACTTGTAACTGAATCCCTTCAACCATACAACAGGAACTCACTCTACAATGGAAGAGACAACCAACTGGTGGTTGAATCCTCTCACACAGCCTATACTATAACCAAGATCCTAGAGAGTAAACTGGTTATAGAAAGCTAAGAATCTCTAGTTTGAATCTAATCCTTGAGAAGTAACACAACACTTTAGAGTTTGTGCACTTAAGATGAATGGGATCTAGAATCAGTAAGCTAGAGTTTAAGAAGAAATAAGAAGAGTTTAAAGTGAATTTTACAAGTATTAGGCTGCCTTAAGAGAAAGAGAGTTAAGGCAGCCTCTAAATCATGATTCACTTGACCCTTACATTGTGACTATTGTTTAGACACAAGAGAGGGAGAGAGAGCCACGAAATTGATGAGAGAAACTTGTATTAAGACTGGATAAATGTTACAAGAGGTGGTGAAGTCTTTAAATAGACAATCACTTACAATAAACAATGATTAAACAAGGGAATGACTAAACAAATATTATTGTGGGGTTTCTGATGAAGCCAGAAGGATGCAGCCAAGGTTAATCTCGACCAGAGGGAGTGAGAGTGACAGGAGAGAGGTTTACACAGCCTGGTTGAGTGAAAGTGACAGGTCCAGCTGCTTCTCTTAAGCAACATGTGACTTCTTCTTTTCAAATTCAAACCAGGCTCTCTTATTTTAATTCAAACATGTTTCCTTGACATCTCAGTGTTTCCCACGTCCATATTAAGTCTCCAAACTCCTTTCTTGCCTTGAAAGGTAAGTTAGGTCAAGATAGTAGCTTGTGGAGCAAGACTGCACAAACAGGACCAAATTGGCTTCTGTTGATGAATTCTCTTTGGATCATCAACCAGCTTCTTCTTCTTCTGGTCATTCCTTTATTTATATCAACACTCCCCCTCAAGCTTGACCATAGGAGATCCTTTGGCAAGCTTGGAACTAAGAGCACTTGCCTCATTAAAAACCTAAGTGTGGAAAACCTCATGGGATAAAACCATCACTTAGGGAAAAAGAGTGCAACTACCCTCAGCCTAGGGATTGGCCAGTGGGTTTATGAGTCTTATGATCAAGTTTAGGGACTCATAAACCCTGGATCATGGCCTTACTTCAATTGGAAGCTGGCACCAATGCCTTCCTTGCTTCACACTCAAAACTACTTGGAACTCTCCAAGTTGCTGGTTCTTTGTCTCCCCCTTTCTTCTGACCTCCTGCCATAATCAAAGGGTTTGATCCACGACCAGACTCTCCATTATGAGCTCCAAGTACCTGATTCAAACAATGCACACACACATGCATCAATTCTCAAGGGGCAAACCTATTCAATCATAAGCATAAGCATAGATTAAGGTACTTCCCTTGCATAAGTTGAATGGACATTGGCTTCTCATATTAACACTCAAGGACCACTCTGGTAACACCTTTGGTACCTCTTTACATGCTACTAATATTGACTATTCCTTGAATGCGATTGCTAGCTCTAAAATGAACAAACCTTTAGTGATTGATTCAGGGGCTAGTCATCATATGATAAGTGATCTAGGGTTGATTAAAAATATTGTTCCTGCCCTAGGAAATGTTTGTGTAGCTAATGGAGAGTTGGTTCCAATTAAAGGGGTGGGTGATCTTAGGATATTTGAAAAAGACTCTAAAGCCTTTTATATGCCTAGTTTCACTTCCAACTTGTTATCTGTAAAAAGGGTTGCCACTGATTTAAATTGCCATGTTACCTTCACTCCTAATGATGTTTTGTTTCAGGATATTGAAACTAGTAGGTTGCTTGGCAAAGGTGTAACCAAGGGAGACTTGTACTTGCTTGAAGACACTAAGCTTGCTTCCGATTTATCTCTTGCTTTAAATTCATGTTTTAATTTCCCTAAAGATGTAATGTGGCATGCTAGATTAGGTCATCCTCACTCTCGTGCCTTGAACATCATGTTGCCTAGTATTTCTTTTCAAAAAGATTGTGAAGCTTGTATCTTAGGAAAGCATTGTAAAACTGTGTTTCCTAAATCGAGTACTATCTATGAATGTGCCTTTGATTTAATTCACTCTGATGTTTGGACTGCACCATGCGCATCTAGGGAGTTTCATAAATACTTTGTGACATTCATAGATGAAAAAACCAAGTATACTTGGATCACCTTGCTTAAATCAAAGGATAGGGTGTTAGATGCTTTTATAAATTTTCAAAATTATGTATCTAACCATTACAATGCCAAGATAAAAATTTTGAGATCAGATAATGGTGGGGAATACACAAGCACAGCATTTAAACAACACCTATCCAAGCATGGAGTGATCCATCAAACAAGCTGTCCATACACTCCACAACAAAATGGAGTGGCTGAGAGAAAGAATAGGCACCTTATGGAGGTTGCTAGGAGTATGATGTTCCACATGAATGTGCCAAAGAGGTTTTTGTTGGAATTCATGAGTGTTTGTCTCATGTCAAGAGAGTATTCGGTTAACTTGTAACTGAATCCCCTTTAACCAAGCAACAGGAACTCACCATTAAAAGGAAGAGACAATCATCTGATGATTGAATCCTCTTACAGCTTAACAATACAACCAAATGTCCTAGAGAGTACACTGGTTATATGAAGCAGCCTACACTATAAACCAAAATCCTAGATAGTAAACTGGTTATGTGTGGCAAAGATCTCTAGTTTGAATCTAATTCTTGAAGAGTGACACAACACTTTTAGTTTGTTCACTTAAGAAGAATGAGAATCAGAATCAGTAATCTAGAGCTTAAGAGAAGATAAAGAAGAGTTTAGAGAGAGTTTTTACAAGTATTAGGCTGCCTTAAGAGAAAGAGAGTTAAGGCAGCCTCTAAACCATAACTCTAACTCCTTACATTGTGAATATTGTTTAGACACAAGCAAGGGAGAGAGAGCCACGAAACTAGACTGAAAGAAACTTGTATTGATACTTGATAATTTGTTACAAGAGTGGTGAGGCCTTTAAATAGGCAATCACTTACAATAAACAAAGATTAAATAAGGGAAACATAAACAAATAATTTTGTAGGAAATGAGAACATGCCAAAGGAGATACAGCCAAGTTCTGGATGTGCAGGAAGAGTAGAAAGGGACAGGAGAGAGGTTGTCACAGCCTGCTTGAGTGAAAGTGACAGGCCAGCTGCTTCTCCAAAGCAATCCATGTGACTTCTTCTTTTCAAATTCAAACCAGCCTCTCTGATTTAAATTCAAATGGGTTTCCTTGACTTCTAAGTGTTTCCCCACGTCCATATTAGCCTCCACAACTCCTTTCTTGCCTTGCAAGTTAAGTTAGGTCAAAAAGATAGCTTGTGGAGCAAGACTGCACAAAACAGAATCAAATTGGCTTTTCTTCTTGAATTCTCCTTTGATCATCAACCAGCTTCTTCTTCTGGTCATTCCTTTATTTATTTCAACACTCCCCCTCAAGCTTGACCATAGGAGATCCTTGGGCAAGCTTGGAACTGAGAGCACTTGCCTCATTAAAAACCTAAGTGTGGAAAACCTCATGGGACAAAACCATCACTTAGGGAAAAAGAGTGCAACTACCCTCAGCCTAGGGATTGGCCAGTGAGTCTAAGGAGCTTAAGATGATTTTCATGGATTCCTTAGACTCTGGATCATGGCCTTTCTTCAATGGAAATCAGGCACCAATGCCTTCCTTGCTTCACACTCATCACACCTTTGAGCTTCTTCTTGTGGTCAGACCTTGTCTCCCCCTTTCTTTTGGCTTCTTGCCTTCATCATGGGTTGAGTCCAAGCCTGCCTTGTTCATGAGCTCAATAGGTACCTGATTCAAACAATGCACAAACACATGCATCAATTCTCAAGGGGCAAACCTATTCAATCATTAGCATAAGTATAGATTTAGGTACTTCCCTTGCATAAGTTTCTGAAGAATGGACATTGGCTTCTCATATTAACACCCCTCCTCAAGCTTGACCTAAGAATGAGAGTATGTGGTCAAGCTTGGAAGATGAGAGCCAATGATGATAACCAATTCCTTGAGACCACAAGCTTCATCAACCAGGTACAAGCACACATGCTATGGGCTGATTCATAGCTTCCCAACTGAAGGTAACTGTTCTAACTTCATTTAGAAGCTGATCCATAGCTTCCCAACCAGAAGGTAACTGTTCTAACTCCAAGTTGTTGCTGTCCTTGTTGAATTCTTCTTGCAATGGCTTCTAGAAAAGCCATGGAAGCTCATTTACAGCCCCCCTCAAGCTTGACTCCGAGTATAGGGGAGGAGACAAGCATGATATGAGCTTAGACCACCTGGTCTACTCACAAACTATCTCTCCATGGTCAGGAATATGCATCTTGTGCAGGCTCTGATCAACATGGGCAATCTGTCAAACCAACACTAAGACAAGCATCAGTAGACAACAAGAGACCAGAACATTGGTTTTCACCAAGTCTGATCTTTAAAACACAATTTAAATAAGCACAGCAGCAATGGACATATATCTTTAAGATTCTATCCTAGCAACACTCTCTGAATCCTAATCAACAAGATTAAGCTTTCAGGCAACAACACAATCAATTATCCTGAGGGCAGATTCTAAACAAGATTGTGAGAATAGAGAATTAAGTAACCAGTGTAAAAGTAACCAGAGAATAAGTAGAGAGTAGAGAATGATGTAACCAGAGTATTAGTAGCCAGAGAATGGGAGAATGATGGAGAATAGAGAATGAGAGAATAGAGAATTTGCTCAAGAGTTCTAATGGACAGAGTTTTGCTCTGTTTTCTTGAGTTTTGCGGAAGCATAAACAGCCAGGAGCATCCAATACTCATCAAGAGTTTGGTGCTTTAGTAGCTGAAACACAATGGACCATTGAACAATTAATTTGCTCACTGATCTTAGACAAGTGCCACTGGAATAACTCATGAACTGATGTTTTCTAGGGCTTGCAACAAGAGAACCATCAGAATAACACATAAACAAGTGTTTTCTATGGCTCACAACAACAAAGACACCAATGGATCAAAACAGTTTGTCCACTGGTCAAATATTTTTAAAACATTTTTCAAAATCAGATTACTCAAGAATCTGTTCAAAAACATTTTTCAGAATTCAAATCCTTTTAAAGAGTTTTTTTTTTTAAGTATTTCAAGATACAAGAATAATCTTTTCTCCCTCCCTCAGGCTGGTAAGAACATATTTCAGTCTTTCATCCAAACCTTAAACAATGAGGAGATCAAGGGAGAGTCATTGATTATTTAAAAAAAAAGATTTGAAGATTGTATCTTGAATTTTGGAAAAACATACTTTGTCTAAACTCTCTACTGCTCATGTTTTGAATCCTAGCCACACAGCTCATCAAAAACGATTTCAAAGTGAGAGGGAGAGCTTCAGATCAAAGTAGAACAGAGTGAGTTCAGCCCAAGAGAGCAACTAGGCTCTGATACCATGTTGGAATTCATGAGTGTTTGTCTCATGTCAAGAGAGTATTCGGTTAACTTGTAACTGAATCCCCTTTAACCAAGCAACATGAACTCACCATTAAAAGGAAGAGACAATCATCTGATGATTGAATCCTCTTACAGCTTAACAATACAACCAAATGTCCTAGAGAGTACACTGGTTATATGAAGCAGCCTACACTATAAACCAAAATCCTAGATAGTAAACTGGTTATGTGTGGCAAAGATCTCTAGTTTGAATCTAATTCTTGAAGAGTGACACAACACTTTTAGTTTGTTCACTTAAGAAGAATGAGAATCAGAATCAGTAATCTAGAGCTTAAGAGAAGATAAAGAAGAGTTTAGAGAGAGTTTTACAAGTATTAGGCTGCCTTAAGAGAAAGAGAGTTAAGGCAGCCTCTAAACCATAACTCTAAACTCCTTACATTGTGAATATTGTTTAGACACAAGCAAGGGAGAGAGAGCCACGAAACTAGACTGAAAGAAACTTGTATTGATACTTGATAATTTGTTACAAGAGTGGTGAGGCCTTTAAATAGGCAATCACTTACAATAAACAAAGATTAAATAAGGGAAACATAAACAAATAATTTTGTAGGAAATGAGAACATGCCAAAGGAGATACAGCCAAGTTCTGGATGTGCAGGAAGAGTAGAAAGGGACAGGAGAGAGGTTGTCACAGCCTGCTTGAGTGAAAGTGACAGGCCAGCTGCTTCTCCAAAGCAATCCATGTGACTTCTTCTTTTCAAATTCAAACCAGCCTCTCTGATTTAAATTCAAATGGGTTTCCTTGACTTCTAAGTGTTTCCCCACGTCCATATTAGCCTCCACAACTCCTTTCTTGCCTTGCAAGTTAAGTTAGGTCAAAAAGATAGCTTGTGGAGCAAGACTGCACAAAACAGAATCAAATTGGCTTTTCTTCTTGAATTCTCCTTTGATCATCAACCAGCTTCTTCTTCTGGTCATTCCTTTATTTATTTCAACAGTTTTGGGGCGATGCAGTGATGACAGCATGCTACCTGATCAACAAGATACCAACCAAAATCTTGCAAGATCAGTCACCACATGAGGTATTAAACAAATATCGTCCATCTATAGATCACCTTCGGGTATTTGGGTGTGTGTGCTTTGTTTTGATTCCAGGACAACAAAGAAACAAGCTGGAACCAAAGAGCACCAGAGCCATGTTTATAGGCTACTCTCCTCACCAAAAAGGATACAAGTGCTATGTGCCAGATACCAAGAGGGTTCTAGTATCCAGGGATGTGAGGTTTGTTGAGTCCAAAGGCTACTATGCAGAAAAGAGTTGGGATGAAGTAAAAGACTTGTCTCAATCAGCATCAGATAGGGCCGAGAACTTGAGAAGAGTTCTGAGGGGCATTGGCATCAGTATACCAGGAGGGAATACAACAGCTGAGTCAAGCTCTCATCAGGAGGGTTCCACAAGCAATAGAGACCAGGAGGGTCCTAGTAATGAAGCTGCTACGGATGCTCCTCTTGATCCTGAGGGGGGGAAGATAACTGAGATACAACCACAAAGCTCAGTTCCTCATGATCAAGCAGAGCAACCAGAAGGATCAGTGGGTAGCAGAGATCAGACGGATGATGAGGCTACAATACTAGAAGAACCAGCTCAAGCTCAACCACCAAGAAGAAGTGAGAGGATCAGACGTCCTCCAACAGATTGGATGAATACAAGAGTGTATTTCAACTCACAAGCCGTGGCTCATCCCATTCAAGCTACATGCTCTCTAGCTCAGTTTCCTGAGAACCACCAAGTCTTTATGGCAAATGTGGATCAAGAATTCATTCCGAGAAGCTATAAAGAAGCCATGGAGATAGATGAATGGAGAGAGTCTGTGGAGGATGAGATGGGGGCTATGGAAAAGAATGGAACCTACTTTGAGAGTGAGCTCCCCAAAGGCAAGAAGGCAGTGACCAGCATGCTTCTGTTCACAATCAAGTATCTAGCTAATGGGAAACCTGAGAGGAAGAAGACCAGGCTAGTAGCAAGAGGCTACACCCAAGTGTATGGAGAGGATTATCTAGAAACGTTTGCTCCAGTAGCAAAGTTACACACCATAAGGGTTGTGCTCTCTCTTGCCGTGAATTTGGAATGGGATCTTTGGCAAATGGATGTCAAGAATGCATTCTTACAAGGAGAGCTAGAAGATGAAGTATACATGCGCCCACCACCTGGAATGGAAAACATGGTCAAGCCTGGCAATGTTTTGAGACTGAGGAAAGCAATATATGGTCTGAAGCAATCCCCAAGAGCATGGTATCACAAGCTGAGCTCAACACTGAATGGAAGGGGCTTTGTCAAATCTGAGGCTGATCACACCTTGTTCACTCTGACCAGCAAGCAAGGGATCATTGTTATACTCATCTATGTAGATGATATAATCATCACAGGCAGTAACAAAGAAGGGATCAGCTCAACCAAAGCATTTCTTAAAGCAACATTCGACATCAAGGACTTGGGAGAGCTCAAGTACTTCCTAGGGATTGAGATTTGCAGATCTAAGGAAGGGCTGTTCCTATCACAAAGAAAATACACCTTGGATTTGTTAAAAGAAGCTGGTGATCTTGACAGTAGAGCTGCTAAAACACCACTAGAAGAAGGATACAAGGTGATGCGTGAGGGGGAGATAGAAGATAAGCCATATGGAGATGTAAGGCACTATAGGAAAATGGTGGGAAAGCTCATCTATCTAACCATTACAAGACCGGATGTATGCTTTGCTGTGAACCAAGTCAGTCAGCACATGCAAGCGCCAAAGATGCACCATTGGAACATGGTGGAAAGGATTCTGAGATACCTAAGAGAGGCACCAGGACAAGGAGTATGGCTAGGGTGCAACAAGAGCACTGAGATAGTGGGGTATTGTGATGCAGATTGGGCTGGAGACAGAGTGGACAGGAGGTCTACTACTGGATATTGTACCTTCATAGGAGGCAACTTAGTCACTTGGAAGAGCAAGAAGCAGAAGATAGTCTCATGCTCTAGTGCAGAAGCTGAGTATAGAGCAATGAGGAAACTCACCAGTGAGCTAATCTGGATGAAGAATCTGCTAAGGGATTTGGGAATTGAAAGCAAAGATCCCATCACAATGCATTGTGATAACCAGGCAGCCATCCATATAGCCTCCAACAATGTGTTCCATGAAAGAACCAAACACATTGAAGTTGATTGCCATAAAGTCAGACAAGCAGTGGAGCAACGCATCATACTGCCATGTTACACCAGAAGTGAAGAGCAACTGGCAGACATCTTCACCAAAGCAGCAAGCCGAAAGGTCTGTGAGTTCATCCATTCAAAGCTTGGACTCATAGACATATCATCTCACTGATTCTCCCCTTCATGAAGTGTTCTACTCTTTTCCCTTGGCGTGGTTTTTGTCCCATGTGGTTTTACCTAGCCAAGGTTTTAATGAGGGAATGCTTCATGACTTCCAAGCTTGACTTGTTTCACATGGTCAAGCTTGAGGGGGAGTGTTGAGATGAAGCATAGTGACATAAGAGTAATCAGAGGAGAAGAAGAGATTCAAATGATACAAGGAAATGGTGTTACCTTGGAACACAAGTATGGCCGTACAACTTGGGAGACAAGGCAACACTACAACTTGTAAACAAGACTTGAACAGCAAGGAGATCCTTCCTAAGTCGCCTCTGATGTGTTTGAAAGAAGAGAGAGACGTTGGAGTGTGAAGACAAGAAGGAGGATGTCGGCAAGAGTTTAATATTGTGTTTACTCTTGCCTTGGAGCCGTTTCATGAGAGGTCGCTATCCAAGACCAGACCACTTGCTCATTTGTTTATGCTTTTCTCCTTTGTTCTCTTATGCTGCTTATGTCGATATAT
>NW_026615437.1:0-65013 GCF_000801105.2 Raphanus sativus | reverse complement strand
GATATATAGTTTTTTATAATATAATGAACTTCTATTTTTCTTAATAATATAAGTTCATTTTTTTTCCTTAATATACTGTTGTCTATGTTTCAAAACAACATTATATACTTTTTTATATTGATATCTATGTTTTCAAAAAAAATCAAATGTACTTTAATTTTAATAATATAGATTTGCAATTGCAATTATTAGTCGCACATTACAATTACTGATCTTCTTGATAATGGGTTGAGCTAACTTCTCTCTCGGGCACGGAGTCCAAGACGGCCGCACAGCTAATTCCTCCACCAGAATGAAGGTCTCCCTCCGATGCAGCTCCTCCTTGGTTTAACCACAGCCGCTCCGTCGACGTCTCGTTCACCATCCCGAAGCTTTCCCTCTTCACCAACAATGGAGTCTTCTGCAACTATTTCATATGGGTCTCTCCTACTGCCTAAACCACCAGATCCGGATTTTGATATGGTGTTTCCAATGGATTCTCCAGTTCGTCCAGTCCCTCCCGAACCTCCACCGGTTCTCCGTCTCAAACTCACGCTTTATCTTCGGTGGGGCCTGTCGCTCAAGGATCTGAACCCTCGATCTCCGACTGAGCCTCCAGACCCACCGGATCGAGCCACCCCTTCACAATCCAAAACCTTCAACATCATCATCCAACAGTTCTTCCCTCACCCTGAGCTCTTTTTGGTAGACCCGAAGAACCTTCTGATTCTTTCGGTCTCTCACTCCTCGTGGGCTCCTTCGTGTGACGTCGTCAACTTCTTCGTTTCAACTATACTCAAGCTGAGGACTCTTGAAATTTTTGTTGTCTCGTTTGAATTAAAACGACATCCTGAAGATCCATGCTTTCAACCACCGCAAACATACTTTCTCTCACAACTAGTTGTCATTTTGGTGTCCGATGTAGGTGGGAATCCACTCCGGCGTCCAGCTTTGAGCTATTTGTTTGTCAACCTGGCATACGATGTAGGTGGGAATCCACACCGGTGTCCAGCCTTGAGCCATTTGTTTGTGAATCTGATGTCCGATGTATGTGGGAATTCATTCCGGCATCCAGTTTTGAGCCTTTTGTTTGTGAATCTGGTGTTCGATGTAGGTGGGAATCCACCTCCGGAATCCAGCTCTGAGCCATCAAAAGCAAGTAAGGTCAGGTTGTCCGCGCACAACTCTCACCTTCTCCTCTATTGTGGAGAGTACTTCACTATCATGTCTCCTTTCTATGAATGGAGAAAATCTCTCGGATTCTTGTTCGAGCTTAGTTTCAGTTTACTCATCGGTTTGTTACTTTGTGGAGCGGTCTGTACGGGGGCTGAAGGTGCAATCGAGATTACTCCGGTTTTTCTCGTTGGTGGGAAAGCTTGTCACTTGTGACTATCTCTCAGCTGCCCGACTTTGTTGTGGAAGCTTTATCGACGCATTCAAACATGGTGTTGAATTCGCTGTCAACTTTATATGAAGTTTTATCATGCTTGTTTCTGTTGGTTAGTGTAGTTTATGAATTGTATTCAAGAGGATGTTCAATTCCCTCGTGGCTATGTAATCCTTGAATTTGAGTTTAATGAAAGCTTGTGTTAAAAAAAAAAAAAAATCTTCTTGATAATCAGAAGTCTATATGAAAACATTATAATAATTGTAATATGAATGATAGTGCACATGTTTGTAGGCCCCAAACATACTTTAAAACGATAAAATATTATTCAAATTACTAGATAGAACCAAAGAGTAAACTTTAGATATAATAATACATTTTTGAAACTTGTATTCCAGATACAGAAACCGGTTCATATGGATCTTGACATCTCTAGACTCTAGTGACTACTGTAATCAATTTTGGAACTTTTGTTTGGAACACAATATTGGAACTCTAATTACAGGAATAACTAGAAGAAAACTTCATAATCCCATTTTTCATGTTTTAACAACCTTTTTCTAAGGAAAAAAAACTTAGAAATTCACGAAGCCCTCGATCTCAAAATTACTCTGAAAAGTATTTTTACAACTGGGTTGAGAAAAATTCTCATATTTGCTAAAATAATAAATCTACTTGAAGAAAAGTTCTTCAAAAGAAAAGAAAAAGAAAAAGAAAAAGAAAAAGAAAAGAGAAGCTAAATATTTCTTCCGTTTCAATATAAGTATCTGAAAAAAATATTTCAAAATAACTGATTTTTAGTTTCAACACAACCATTTCCATAGCAATACATATATTTTAGTAGTCAAAATTAATGAAATAATAGATGATGTCAAAACGATTTTGTATTGAAATAGATGGAGCATGGTTCATAAGAGATGGCAAGATCCATATGATCCGGACACCTATTTATTGCACATTAGTATATGAAGCTCGTGAGAAATTACTTAGTATATTAATCTAATACCTACGAATTGACGTTAGATTATTTAAGAGCTACAAAATTTACGATTATTTAAAAGAAATATATTAAAAACCAAATGTTGTAATTATCCTATAATCATTGATCATACGCTGAGATATGAACATCTTTCAAGATGGCAATATCAGACTTCAAAACTTGACTTTTTTTTTGGTCGAAAAAGTTTAGAATAACCATCAAATTTTGTTTATAAACTGTTAGTTTCTAATGTAGTTTTCTTATGAAAAACTTAGCATATTCCACACTAACCAACCCAGCGATGTTTTCTATAAAGAAAATAAAAGATTTATGTTTTGTGTTTGCATGTTTTTTTTACTTTTTATGGTTCATTCTGTTCTTTTTCTTAAGCGGTTGTAGTATTTTGTATATAGAGACGTCTGAAGTATGTATTAGATATTGTTTATAGAGACGTCTGAAGTATGTATTAGATAGATTTGAAGGGAATACTATTATATTTAATTTAACATTGAACAAGTCGCTGAATGCAGATCCTGGCTTAGACCAAACATTAACGATACCTTATTCAAAGAGTCAGCGGACGACTTCATATCACAAGAGACATTAACAAACCAACGACATAAGAACACAAGACATAATAGTCAAAAGATAGTAGAAGCAGAGGAGCAACAAGCTTATATAGTACTTTTTCAAAAAAAAAAACAAGCTTATATAGTATGTTTTATTTCACGAAGACGAGAAAAATCACTCGGAAGCTTTAACACCATCACCATGTTATATAAAATATTATATTATAAGTTTTATGCTGACTGAAAAAAAGTTTTATGGTATTTTAATACTAAATTTATTAAATTATTTGTTAGAATTTTTAAAAGTAATTAAATTTTATTTTTGTAATAAAATATTTTTATATTATTTTGAATTTTTATTTATTTTATTTATTTTTTATTTATTTTTATGGATCGAATCCGATATCTGGTCAAAACTCTAAAATTTTCCAGATATCCGGAGGTATACCATACTACAGTTCATCTATTAAAACTATAATACCCTTTGATCAATGAACAAAGTTTAGAAATAACCTTCAAAAAAACTTTACAATATGATAGTTTTCTAACGTAGTTTTCTTAGAAACCCTTTTTTTTTCTTAGAAAACCTTAGCACATTCCAAACTCCAGAACAAGAGGTTGGTATACCACTACCATAATGAATTGAAGCCGGCGATGTTGTCTTTTAATAAAATTACAAAAATTATGTCTTCTTTTGCTTTGCATGTTTGTTTTTAGTGTGTACATTTTGCTCTTTTTCTTAAGCGGCTGTAGCATGTTGTATATAGACGTCTGAAGTATGTATTAGATAGACTTGAAGAGAATAATATTATATTTTAACATTGAACAAGTCACTGGATGCAGATCCTGGCTAGTCCAAACACTAACGATAGTTTATTCAAAGAGACAACGGACGACTTCATATCACAAGAGACACAAACAAACCAACGACAAAGAACACAAGATTTAATAGTTAAAAGATAGTAGAAACAGAGGAGCAACAAGCTTGTAGAGATTTTTTTATTTCACGAAGACGAAGCAAACGCTTAGAAGCTTTAAGACTTGGAGATTGGCGAGACATGGACACCAACTTGATGAACATAATCTCCAGATTTTCCATGAAACCCAACAATTTTATGATCCTTCATCTCAAACACAAACGGTATACCTCCATCCATCCCAAACGGTGGAGATGTACGTTTGTTTGTTTTGAACTTCACCATCGTCACAACTTCAGCTTCAAATCCAAAGACTTTATCGTAACATCCCTCCACCGATACGATGTATTCATTCGGAAAATCGAGCTCAAACTGCAAGAAATAAAAAAGATTCGTGAAACTTGGATCTCAAGAAAACGTTAAAGGGTATTGAGAACAAATAGAAAAACCTCCTCTGTTCCAAGAAGTGACATCTTCCCATGTCCATCTCCAGCTACAAGCTTCTTGCCAATGTCGTACTCAAATTTGACAAAGGAAACACCAGAGTCACCTTGTCCTACATAAATCTTCCTCACATCTTCATAGAAACCATCATCCCAAGCAGCACCGTGATTTCCACCTTTTGCTTCTAATTTCTTAGCAGGAACTGGCGCTGGAACCGGTGCAACTGGGGTTGGAACTGGTGTCGGAACTGGTGTGGGAACAGGCGCAAAACGCGCACCGAGTGCTGAGAGGCAATTGAGAATGAGGCCGTTCCGGCCACAGAACCCGACAAGCATGTGGTCTTTCACCGCAAGTACAAATTTCGAACCAGACGCTTTTCCAAATTCAGGAGAGACTCTCCCTTTTGATGTTTTGAAAGTTAGCGAGGTCACATCACCACAAAAGTTATAAGTCCCTTCCACTGATGTAACGTACTCGTTTGGATAATCCACCTTAAACTGCAAAACAAACTCATAAGCAAACTCAAATAGTAAAAGCTATAGATTAGGGCTAGTTTCGATATAGAGCTTACTACTTTAGGTTCTTCGCTCATCTTCCCATGAGAATGCCTCACCGATGTGCTTCCTTTAACATACTTGAACCTAACATAGCCAATGTTGCCACAGTTTAGTCCCACCGAGATTTTGCTTACACCATCATAAACTCCATCGTCCCAAGCGTTTCCTCCGAATCCACCACGAGGTTCTATATGCTTTAGCGGAGAAGTCGACGCGAAAAAGTGAGCTCCTATGGCATCAAGAGCAGAGCCAGACCTTCCATGGAAACCCATAAGCTTTGCTCCAGCTTTACCTTCCACCACAAAATCTGTTGAGAAAATGGCCGTGTTACCAAACATGGGAGATGTTCTGCCGTGTGATGTCTTGAAGGTAAGCGTCTTCACGATAGTTGTGTTATATCTCGCAACGTTGCTGTAGGTTCCTTGAATTGATGTGATATATTCGTCCGGATAGTTTAGCTCAAACTGAAATAACAACAACAAAAGAGCATTTAAATTAAAATAGAGAATAGTAATCAACATTGTTAGAGAAATGCAATGTCATATATACCTCCTTGAGTATTCCGGTAACGCTTCCATGCATTTGTGTCTCGAACCTTCCATCTTTCTCGTATTCTATCTTGATACAATCAACACCGTTCCCATTTTCACCAACAGTCACTTTCTTCACACCGGTATAACCAAGAACACCATCATCGAATGCATCTCCTTTGTTACCACCAAAAGGTCCCACTTTCTGTGCCATTTCTTTCCTGGAAACAATCAAAACCGTTTTCATTATAACGAATATCTGAAGAGTTGGGAAATAATGATTA
The DNA here is from genome assembly GCF_000801105.2 of Raphanus sativus. NCBI lineage: Eukaryota > Viridiplantae > Streptophyta > Magnoliopsida > Brassicales > Brassicaceae > Raphanus > Raphanus sativus. The sequence goes on along the minus strand of NW_026615437.1, from coordinate 59,367 downwards.
TAATCTATCAAAACTAAAATTTTATATCCTAGAAAAAACCTTATTCACATCTAGCATCCTATTAAAAAAATGAAATTAATCTAATCGGAAAGATATTTGTAACCTTAGTTCTGATTCAAGTAAGAGAGTGATGAATGACTGTGGGTTGGGATTTGCATATGTATATATACTGACACTCTTTGGTACGGACCAAACTAAAACCGAATGTTGATTTTATTTTTTGAGAGTGATTTTTCTACTGCTATTTACATTTATACATGTTTTATTTCCATATTTAGTAAGTTTTATAAGTTTAAAAATAATTTTAGGTAATCGAATCTTTCTGTATCGAGATAAGGATTTAGTAGGAATGTAAATAACGATTTGCTGCAAAAAAAAGTGGTTACACAAAGCGAAGTGGTTACACACGTTATATTGTGGACACGTGATGAAAATGCTCCACGTATTCTTCTAAGTTGTACATTTCTGTGTATGTGAACCTACAGGTAACGGAAAAAAAATTAACATCAAAATTAAAATGGATTTAAAGCGTGAGTCCAATGACTGGAAGAACAAGAGTATTCGATAAAATAGGATAATAAAAGATATGATATATAATAATGGGATAACAAAAATCAAACATTATTATAAGTGGTAACAACATTATTATAAGTGGTAACAACACTTATATATATGTGTTGAATTATTGGTTTTAACAATATATTATCTTTGAACCCTAAAATATTAATTTATTAAGTGACGATTTAGCTAAAAGAAATCAAACATTTGTAAGTATAATTCTAAATTTCTAAGTGGTAACAAAATCCTATTTTAATTTTCTCTGTTTTAACTTTTAATTTTGTTCCAAACAGCAGAGTATAAAAAAAGAATAAAACAGCAGAGTATAAGTATGCAACACTATATAATTTCAAGAACTATGATAAATACAGTAGTAAATCTGTTAAGAAAATACACTTTTGCAAGGTGAAACTAATGTGTAATCGTTACTTGGTATTTGGTAAAAGTAGAAGAGATAATTATCAAACTGTTGGTGAAAAAGTAGTTACAACCAAACAGAGCTAGCTAACATATGTTCTTTTTAGAAAGTGGCAAACCAAAGAAAGGCCATGACTTACCTAACTAGTTCACGCAAACACGAAGTCCTTGCGAATAAAGGAATGCATGAGTTTCATTCCAACACGCCAGTCAAGATTTTTCTCTTCATGATTTTCGTGTGCGCGTGTGACCAGAGAATCAAAACACAACCACAAAAACACACACGCACACACGCTAAGGCATTCACAGCAAAATACGCACAATTGGATGATTGTGTTTGTTTGCATGTTAGCATATGAAATATAAACATGACTAACTTTGTAGCCGATAATTATTTATCTTACCTAGAGAAATAACACAATCGATTTTAGGGTCCCTTGATTTTATTTATAATAAATATGGCTCATTTCGGAGTTTCCAACACATCCATCATCGCTCAATTAATTAAAAGAGATATGGAGAAAATAAGCAATTTATTGATACAACACGAACCATGAAACAAACACGCAGAGACTGAAAATTAAATATAAAGTAACAAACAAGCTGATAAAGGATCATATAGTAGCAACCATCACGATCCTCCCTTATTGAATCACATACACACAGCACAACGCAAACAGTTATCACCAAACGACTTTTTAAAGCGTTTAAGCAGACTCAATCCCATAAAAGAAAAGATCATCAAAACGGCCATTGGTCTGAGCTTTCCCACCGTGCATCACCAGCCCTTTCTTACCATCAATGGTTCCACTTGTGGAAGCCGACCATCCCCTAATATCTGGAGTCTCCTCGTCTTCACCTAACTTATCCAACCTCTCCCACTTCAATGTCTCTGTGTCCAGCGCAAAGGTCCCACCTATCAATTGTCCCGGGCCTACGTGAGCTTTTGGATCCATCGCAACCTCACCTCCAAATATCACAATGTGTTTGCCAGCAACCGCACTAGCGAAAACACTCCTCGCTGAAGGTTTCTCTCCGAACGTTTCCACCTGTGTCCACTTGTCTTCAACAGGATCGTAGTAATGAACATCATCTACTTCACACCCGTTGAATCCATAAACCACCCAAACCTTCCCTTGCACCACTTCAAGCCCGGCTCCTCCTCTTATGCTAACCAATTCTCCAGGAGTCGAACACGTCATCCACTTCTGATCAACGATGTTGTAAGCGTCTAGGTTCTTGAGCCGCTCCGTAGCACTCACTCCACCAAAAACATAAACGTTGTTCTCATCGGCTGCCATAGAGTGGAAGCTACGAGGAATGGGTCCTTCTTCGACCGGAGTTAGCAATTTCCACTCGTTCTTGGTCGTGTCAAAAGAGTAGAACCCGTTGTATTTTCTGGAAGCGTCTCGGCCTCCGAAGACATATAGGTTTGATCCAATAGACACCATGCGGACGCCTAAGCAAGAAAGGTGGGGAATGTCTCCTGTGGCTGGAGAAATGGACCATGTCCGGGTCTCAAGGTCAAAGACGTAAAGGTCTTTGTCGATAGGCTGATTTGGTATAAGCTTGTAAAGAAACCACCCTTGATAGTGCTTAGCACTAGCCCAAGACCGTAATACCCGAGAACCCGAAAGAATCAAAAGAACTTCTAAGTATGAAGAATAATATGGAAGAACTTTCAAAGAGATTTAGAGAACTTTGAGTAGAACACTCTTTCTTACTTTAAGAAACTCTCTTATTATTTCTCTTGTTCAACTTTTTCTATATATTACAAATGAGAGGATGAGGAGGTATTTATAGCCTCCTAAACTAGCTTACAAATATCTAGATTATTCTTACACAACCTCCTTACTTCCTAGATTTTTCTTTCTTACTCTCTAGATTTTTCTACTACATTTTCTAGATTTTTCTACTTAAGGAGGTGATGATAATTCTAGAAGGATTCTAGAATTTGAGTTTAATTTTGGATTTAGTCCAATAAGAGTTTATTGGCCCATAATTAAGCATAACCCAAAATCAAGTTTAACTTCAATACTCCCCCTTAAACTTGATTTTGTCCACCATTCCGAGCTTCGAGCGAAGTATCTCGAACTGACCTTTTGGTAGTGACTTGGTGAAGATATCAGCAATGTTGTCCTCGCTTCGAACCTCCAATGCTTCTATTGTTCCATCAAGCACCTTTTCTCTTATGAAATGATGTTCCAATTCAATGTGCTTCGTCCTTCCATGGAACACTGGATTATTGGCCAGCTTGATGGCACTTTGATTATCTCCATAGATGGTAACTGATTTATTGATTGGCTGAAACAAGTCTTCAAGGAGTCTTCGAAGCCATATACATTCTTGGGCTGCAAGTGTTGAAGCTTTATACTCAGCTTCAGTAGTAGACAAGGACACCGTTGCTTGCTTCTTGCTGCACCATGAAATGCTTGTGTCTCCACATAAGAACACAAACCCCGAAGTTGATTTTCTATCATCTAAATCTCCACCAAAGTCAGCATCTGTGAAACCGTGAAGAGAAACCTTGGCATTATACTTGTACATCAGTCCCATTCCAAGAGTTGTCTTCACATACTTCAATATCTTCTTTGCTGCTTCTAGGTGTGGCTTCCTTGGTGCCTGCATAAACCGGCTTACAAGACCAACCGCGAAGGCAATATCTGGTCTTGTAATGGTTAAGTATAGAAGACTCCCAACAAGAGACCGATAAGGTTGAGGATTGGCTAACAAGGATCCTTCATCGCGTTTGAGCCTTATGTTAGTGTCTAGTGGAGTAGAACGTACCTTTCCTTGGTGTACTCCAAACTTGTCGACAATTCTTCTTGCATAACTTTGTTGGCCGATGAATATTCCATCCTTTAGCCTTTTGACTTCTAGACCAAGAAAGTGGTTCAGCTCGCCTAACTTCTTCATCTCAAACCTCACCGACATATCCTCTTGTAGACGAGCAATTTCAGCATCATCATTTCCAGTGATGATCATATCATCCACGTAGAGGAGAACTACTACGTGAACTCTTCCGCTTTTCTTAAAGAATAGGCTTGGATCAGCACTTGATGCCATGTAACCGCAAAATTGAAGAAATTGAGCAAGCTTTCCGTACCAAGCTCGTGGAGCTTGTTTTAACCCGTACAAAGCCTTCTTTAGCTTGCACACATGGTTAGGATACTCTTGTGATTCAAAACCAGGTGGTTGCTCCATAAATATTTCTTTATCAAGTTCACCATAGAGAAAAGCATTCTTCACATCTAACTGCCATAATTTCCATCCAAAGCTTGCAGCTAAAGATAAGAGTGAGCGTACCGTAGTCATCTTTGCTACTGGACTGAAGGTCTCATCATAATCTTCTCCGTACTTCTGAGAGAACCCTCGAGCAACCAACCTTGCTTTGTATCTATCAATGCTTCCGTCTGCCTTTCGCTTTAGTCGATACACCCATTTACAAGAAACAGGCTGGGCATCTTTGGGTTTTGGAACCAAATTCCAAGTTTCATTTTTCATAAGAGCATCAATCTCCTCCTTCATTGCGGTCATCCATTCCTCAACTCCTTTTGCTTCTTCATAAGATGATGGTTCATCTTCATCTAGAGGAGCTGCAAAGTAACAAGAGTAAGTGGTGACGAACCTTTCATCTCTGAACCGAGCAGGTTTGACGATGTTCCTTTTCGGTCGTTGATTGGCGAGAGAACCATGATCATGCTCCTCTTCTTCATCTTGGTCAATGCTCCCCCTTTCACCTTGAGTCTCCTTTTCAAAGCTTTCATTATCACTTGAAACTTGAATAATTTGTTCATCAGTCTTAGAGGAACTTGAACCATCTTGCTCATCTAAGACTTGATGTGGTCCATAGTAGGATGAAACTTCGTCAAAGACAACATCACGAGACACTGTGTATTTATGTGTCTCTGGATCCATACACCTCCAGCCCTTCCGTTGTTCATCGTAACCGACAAAGATACACTTCTTTGCCTTTGCTTCCAACTTTGTTCTTTGAGAGTCAAACACATGGACGTAGCAGACTGATCCAAATATCCTGAGATGCTTCACCGTTGGCTTCTTCCCGTGAATCATCTCGTAAGGTGACTTCATGTTGTTTGGACTGAGTGGCATTCGGTTGATGACATAGGCTGCGCATCTCATGCCTTCTGCCCATAAGGCCTTAGGCAAATTCTTATCATGTAGCCAGCTTCTGCACGTCTCGGTTAGATGTCTAATTTTTCTTTCTGCTACTCCATTTTGTTGAGGTGTATATGGACATGTAAATTCTCTCTTAATACCTTCTTTTTGGCAAAAAGAGAGAAACTCCTTTGACATAAACTCTCCTCCATTATCCGTCCTTAGAGCCTTCAGCTTTCGACCAAACTCTCCTTCCACGGTGACCTTGAATTCTTGGAACTTTTGAAATACTTCTGATTTCTCCTTCACAAAGTATACCCAAGTGTACCTTGAGAAATCATCTACGAACAGCAACATGTAGCGAAACCCGGAATAGGAGGATGTTCTCGTTGGACCCATCAAATCACTATGGACCTTCTCCAATGGACCACTGCATCTTGAGGTTGAATGATCAAATGGAAGTCTATGTGACTTTCCATATTGACAACCTTCACAAATTTTTCCTCCATCTTGAATCTTTAACTTTGGAAGCCCATGAACCAAGTCTTTATTCACCATGACTTTAAGCTTGGTCATATTTATATGGCCAAGTCTTGCATGCCAGATGGAAGCATTGTCATTTGTACTCATCTTTTCCACATAGGCGTTTGAGGCCGATAAAACGTACAAATCTTTGACGCGTGCTCCAGTGTGAACAACATCCGCCTTTAATTCTTTAATATTCCTTAGGAACTTAACGTCTCTTGGGCCAAATAGAACATAGTTACCTGAGTCAACCGCATTCACCACCGAAAGAAGATTCTTCTTTACTCCAGGGACATGGTACACATTCTTGAGGGTGATCGGTTCTTCATCATCTCCTTTAATGACAACAGTTCCTTCCTTCTCAACTCGATGGATTGAATTATCGGCGGTAATAATGGCTTCTTTCCCGTCATGACGTTGAAGACTAGAAAATAACTTCTCGTCTCCGGTAATATGATGGCTACAACCCGAGTCTACGATCCAGTCATTTCTCAAGTTCTTAGTTGTGAGTGTACCTGGATGTGTAGGCTCCACCGTGAAACATTTCCCCCATTCTTCGTCTTCAATATGAGTTTTTGACTCCACCATATTTGTTTCCTTCAACTTGACTCGACAATCCCTTTTGAAATGCCCAAGCTTTCCACACCGGTAGCACTTGAACTTTTTCTTATCCATGGAAGATCTTTCACTTCCATCATTGTGTCTTGGACCTCTATCTTTGTTTTTCGCTTTGAAGCTTTGTTGTCTCCGAGCTACAAAGGCGCTTCCCGAGTCATCACTGATTTTGACTCCTGACATTTGCATGGCTAATGACTCTTGCGAAGCTAACAAATTCTCAAACTCTTCCAAGGAAGGCTGTGTAGCCCATCCTTGAACCGAAGTCACAAACGGTGTATACTCGGGCCGTAGACCTCGAATAATAGACCGCTTCAACCGTGCTTCAGAAATTGACTCCTCCGGGTTTAGAGTATTAATCTCAGAGCATAGGTTCTTTACCTTGATGAAGAACTCTGAGATTGAAGACTCCCCCTGCTTCGCATTCGCAAGCTCATTCTCTAATAATTGTAGCTTAGCCTCGTTCTTCTTGTTGAGCAATTGATCTAAAGCTTGCCAAATGGAATTAGCGGAAGTACACCTTGAGACATGCTCAAATATGCTTGCAGATATTGACCTCTTCAAAGCAAACTCCGCCTTGGCATTCTTCCGTGTCCACTCCTTTGTCGCTTCCGGGGTTGCAGCATTTCCTCTTGGTGGTGTTGTGCTGTTACCACCGACGACATCCCATAAGTCCTCACTCACCAGGTATGACTCCATGCATGACTTCCATAACCGGTAGTTAGATTGGTTTAGGATTTCCATTCCCAATCCAACAACACGACCCGTTGATTCCATACTTAGAATAAACCCGAGCTCTCTTTAAAACCCGATCTTGAAGAGCACAAGATTAGCTTGGCTCTGATACCATGTAAAGAAACCACCCTTGATAGTGCTTAGCACTAGCCCAAGACCGTAATACCCGAGAACCCGAAAGAATCAAAAGAACTTCTAAGTATGAAGAATAATATGGAAGAACTTTCAAAGAGATTTAGAGAACTTTGAGTAGAACACTCTTTCTTACTTTAAGAAACTCTCTTATTATTTCTCTTGTTCAACTTTTTCTATATATTACAAATGAGAGGATGAGGAGGTATTTATAGCCTCCTAAACTAGCTTACAAATATCTAGATTATTCTTACACAACCTCCTTACTTCCTAGATTTTTCTTTCTTACTCTCTAGATTTTTCTACTACATTTTCTAGATTTTTCTACTTAAGGAGGTGATGATAATTCTAGAAGGATTCTAGAATTTGAGTTTAATTTTGGATTTAGTCCAATAAGAGTTTATTGGCCCATAATTAAGCATAACCCAAAATCAAGTTTAACTTCAATAAAGCTCGCCACCAAATGAGTAAATCTTGTTTCCTACTTGTGCTATGGCATGTGAACATCTTAGTCCTGGAGCCTGCCCCTTTTGCTCCACCTTATAAATTAATAGTATTTGATAAAAAAATATTTTAAGCGATTTAGAGCAAGGTGAAACCCGTTAAGTTTTAGACCATGTGCAATGGGGCTATTCAACAATTGAACTCCCACAATGAACTTGTTGAAAAAAAATCAAAATGATTATTTGGATTCAAATGAGTTGAATATTTTCAACATGTTAAAACACCAAAAATCGGATCCACAAATGCAATATGTCAGTTTTCTAAAGAAAGAGAAGAGACACAATGATATATTTGATGCTTTTATTCTAATTATTTGTGATTAGTTTTATTTTATAAATAGATTAATTTAATTTATTTTTATATCAAATTTTATTATTTTTCATATTCTACAGATAGAAACTTGTTTTAACTAGTTTGAATAAAAAAATTAATACAAAATTTTACTACTTTTAATAAATTAGTTTAATTTTTATTACATGCAAAAATATAAAACAAGAAAGTAAATAAATTTTTTTAAAACTTACATTTTTAATTTGATTTTAGTTCTTATTTTTATAATTTGTAGATATCTTTTTAAAAAAGTTAATATGTAGATATATAAATATACAAAAGTAAAATATAAAATAAAATAATGGGGATAGAATGTTAAATTTTATTAAACAAAACTATTGTAGGTGTTAAAATGAAATAAATGTTGAATTATTAGGTGGAAGAGAAAAATATAATGTGGAATGTTAAATGTGAAAATGAAGGTATTGTTTTCACTACTGTGGATAGTTTAAGAGAAAAATATATATTTAATTATGTAACTATACTTTGACTTTTCTTAAATAACTAAACCAATAAACATAAACTACATAGTTGCTTGAGGTTCTTAGCAAGTTCTCAGAAGTTCTAAATAAGAACTTCACTCTCTTCTCTCTCATTTCTTATTATTTAATTTATTTTAAATTATAAAATATTTTCTTTAGAACTTAGAGATGCTCTTAATTCTTATTAGTTACACACGCGCATAATTATAGGAAAATTGGCTAATTGGGCTATATTGAGAATTGACTTGTTTTTATACCTTTGAATCTCTAAGTTTGTCTAAATATACCTTCGATTTTTTTTAAAAAATACGAAATTAACCCTTACTTAAATAAATAACATAACTTTACATAATATACTTAACTTAGTAATTATATTTATCTTATTAATTTTTTTTTAGAAAAGATCTAGAAGTTAATTATATTTCTTCTTCGTTCGCTCCACCTTCCTAAACGAAAAACAAAGACCAACGAAGACAAATTATTGGTACTCTCCAACCTCTCTGCAGTTTTTTTGGTATTTGTCTCCATCTTCAAAAACCACATATTATATAGATATGCATCATTTGATTTGATAACCAAGAGATATTAAAAAAGAAAGCACGACGATTGTTGAAGCAAAAAGAGATGAATTCAACCTCATTCAATATAAATTTTCGTCTAAGAACAAGATAAATTTAAATAAAATTTCCTAAGATTGCTTTTTAGATTTTGTTAAGATTGTTTCTTAGATTTTCTCAGATTTAAAAACAAAAAAATAACCGTAAATATAAAATATGTATTGTAAATAGGATAAAAATTAAAACACATATACAAGGTTACAATATAAATTCTAGCCGTTCTAGAACATAGCATAAAATTAAAAGTATGTTTTTCATCTTGGATATCTGATAGAGTGAAGGATAAAACATTGGTAAACGTTTTCTAGATTTTTCTGCAATGAAGTAAAAAACCTACAATACATATTGTATGTTAAAAATAACAAAGAATTTTGGTTAGAATTGACTCATATGTATTCTATATTTAGATAGATCATAGAGAAAATGTTACAATACGAATACTAACTTTGATAAAACGTTGAAGACAAGTAAGAACATATTTTTTTATCTTTGTAAAAAGGGTTAAATATATATTCTAACAAATACAGATCAACATATCCAAAAAAGTTTGGAGTTCAATTTTTTATATCAAAACTCTGTATAATTTGTAATAATTATTTTTAATATTATGTAGGTAATTATGTCCAAAACTGACAAATTAATGCAAAAGTATAGAAAGCCGAAAACATAATGATTATGGCCCACTTTCAATTTCCCCCATAATTATTCCGATCTCAAATATTTTGCAATTTTTGATTAAAAGTCAAGTTTAGAGTCATATATACACCACAATTCGTTGAATTTCAATTTAGTCAAGCAGTTTCCACTTATTTTACTTATATGTTTTTTTCTATAGGATTTTAAGATTCTGTAATATTACCAACACAATCCTTAGTTAATTGTGTTTTGTGTGTTTATAAGAAAAAGTGCTTTTTAATACCTTAATCCACTTTCCTTGCAAATCAGGAGTGGACGGGAAAGTAACATAGGCTCCAATAGAGTGTACAACATCGCTCGAACGCCCGTGAAATCCAATGATTTTGCCACCATGGAGAACAAACTTAACCCCTGGACTTGTCTCGATATGCTTATTGGTTTTGCCTTTATAAGTCTCGAACTTAAGATCCACGATGGATTCTTCGGTTGCTTTATCACGAAATGCTTCCACGTATACGAGGTAGTCATCTGCATCAATCTCAAACTACAAAAAAAAAAAACTCTCAAGCGCGAAACCAATTTTGAACAAAAGTGACATTTTCAACAAAGTAAATTATAGTACATGTGACGACATGTCCCGTGGATCACCCACCCGTCTCGTGTATCCGAGGCTTGTTCTACAGAATATCGATCTCAATTCCTCATTTATAAATCTTCACTCACTTCATAATTAAGTTGTTGATACACATGACATTTCTCGAATCCAAAGATCTCACTTTTTAACAACCCTCCTACTGGATAAGTTGTCACTAATTGACATACAGATTAATTGGTGACAACTTATTCTGTGAAAGGGTTATTAGAGAATAAGGTATTGGATTCGAAACACGCTAAATGTACCAACAATCTAATTATGGAGTCAGTGAAGACTTATAAATGAGAAGTTAATATCGATGCTCTGCAAATCCACCGGACGAATTTTCACAGTATATATTATTATTACCTCCTCAGTTCCTAGCAGCGTCTTTTTTCCATGTTCGTCCCCAACAACCACTTCAAAACCATCGACATATTCAAACTTGACGAAGGCTATACAATCTTGGCCTTGACCTACATATACTTTTCTAATACCGTCGTGAACACCATCATCCCATACACCTCCTTTCTTACCACCCTTTGCTTCCAGCTTTTGGGCCATCTCTTTTACGTCTGTTTGATAGTCTTGCGAATATTATAACCTGTAATTACGAAATTAAATTCCTAGATAAACTACAACAATATGGAACAGATGGATATAGGGATACTGAGGAGCTGACCTTTGAAGAAAGTAATGCTTTGTGCAGTGATCTATATTTGGAAATCGCATGGGTATTTATCGACCCATGGTAAGTTCACGTCGACATATTTCTTGACAGGGGCGGACCTAGCAATCATTATAACATGGGGCACATTATAGTGATTAACAAAATTAGTTGTTATAGTTGGTTTTCAACCAAATGTGCATGTGGCATTGTGAAGCTTAAACTATGTGTTCCTGGATGTTCAATAAAACTAATGACAATTTAAGTTTTTGTAAGTGGCACTTGCCCCACCTAGTTATCACCTAGGTCCGTTTTTATATTATCTCGTGATCCAAGAGAAATTGAATAATTTGAGTAATAAATTAATACATGTTAGCAGACGACGACGTATCGCAAGCAGTTGATATGAAAGATTTTGGGATTTTCACTAATATACATCTATTTATTTCATGGTATTAAAAGACTTTCCAACTCATACCAACCGATTTTACTTTCGATTTATACACATACCAACTCTACCTACTACACTTCAATCTGCCACTATGGCAAAGTGGTGATGCCCTTGACTTTATAAATGGACCCCATTTTAAGATAGGGCTGGATTTTACGGCAAGTGTAGTATTTAACATATATGACATATACTATAATTAGTAAACAGTACTGCATAGTTTCCGGCTGATATGTTGTTAACGAGAGTCAGGTTTTCTATGTTGTTAACGAGACTCAGGTTTTCAATCTCTTTTAGAGGTTTACTTGACCATGATATTTTGTCTTCCAATATAATCTTACTGTTGTTCTGGTTATCTTAATGTTCAAAGAAAAATTTCTCTTCCTCTAGTCGTTTTTTCGGTTTGGTGCTGTTGGGATTTAGTGAATCTATGTCTATCTATTTATTATCCGATTAATACGATATTGTCTATTTTGAGACTTAGAATCTAACCCGCATGGATTTAGTTTTAGACTCCATCCAAAAAAATCTCGTACTAATTAGAGTTGGATATCTCATTCTATATTATACACTCTTTGTCTAAATTTTCAATGTGAGACTTAGTTTGATATCTTACATCTTTCTCTCAAACGAATGACCATACTCATCTCGTGTGTTTTATCCTTCAGTGGATCATCTTGGTACTATCTTATACCAATAACCGCATGGTTTCCTTTGAAAATATATCTTCCATAACATTTCGTTCCTTTGAAAATGTTCTCCCACAACATCACATATTCCATGATCTTTTGATTTGATCTCTGCCATATACCTCTTATTCCTAACTTCGAAAGATATTTTTATTCTTGCAGATTTTTCACCAAGCAGCTCTGATACCAATTTTTGAGATTTAATGAGCCTATATCTAATTATTTATTATCCATTAGTACGGTATTGTCTATTTTGGGTCTTAGAAGTTGACCCGCATGGATTTACTTTTGAGCTTCATCCCAAAAGGCCTCTTACTAATTAAAGTTGAATATCTCTTTATAAATTAGACACTCCTTGTCTATATTTCTAATGTAGGATTTAATTTGATGTCTCACAGGTGCTTGCGGCTTTAGGGGTTTATGTGTTCCTCGGCTTCGTTTCCAAAAAGGTCTATTTTTTTGGTTTTGTATAACTCAAACTTATAATATAATAAAAATTATTGATGACAGAAAAAGAAAGGACAAGTCTTATAAAACTAGATATTATTTACTCCGTTCCTAAAGATCCACATTTTAAAATTTTGACATTTATTAAGAAAATATATTAAATTTTAGTTACCAATACATTATTTTCCATAATTAACTATTTCCCACAAGTTTTCACCAATAGAATTTTAATAAATGTAATTATGTTTTTTTAAGTTTACAATTTACATTTAATTTATACATTGAAAATATGAAAAATGTATCTTTTTGAAATATTTTTTTTCCAAAACATGTATCTTCTAAGAACGGAGGGAATATATATATAATTTTTAACCAAAAAGAAAATTGTAAAAAAAACATTGAGGTGGTTAAGTAGGTAGACTTTGGAGATCCGAATTAACTTCACCACACTAAATCTATGCAACTACACGAAATATCATATTTTATACTTTATTTGAATATCATAAAGAATCCGTCAGTAGATTAAATTTCATTTTGAGGATTAGTCCACACACTTTAATAGGTTCGGGATATCCCAAACTAATAAAAAAACTTAAAGCTATTTTTTCATTCTTTAAAAATTGATTTTGAACTAGAACTTAACAAACTGTACAACTCTATAGTTTTGTACACTGATGGTAGTAGTGTGACAATTATTTGGCCTCAATTATGAAAAGAGACCCCACTTTAAGGGAAGTCTATTATGATTTATGGATATGTACGCATACGCATATCCTCTAAACAGCGAAAAAATCTTTTTAAATTGTAACATAACACTTTCTGCAATATCGTGTGATAATATTATTAAATAATAAATAAATTTTGTATATATTTGAATTTATAATAATTTTAATAAAGTAATTTTTGATAAAAATTGATATATAAATTTTGATGGTTAATAATAAAAGAATATCACTAAGTTTTATTTATTATATTAATCTTCTTAACGCATGTATCTCAAAATTATGAAAAAATAAAAATTATAAAGAGAAATTTATCATATGAGTTTTTGTTTTGTTTTTGAAACTGAATAATATATATATATATATATGAGTTGTAATATATAAAACTAATATTTGAGTTTGAAAATATTCTATTATAATAATTGGTATAATACAAACTCATTTTGGACTTTTAATCAATACTAATTACTAAGTATATTTTAGTCGTGTACACATTTAATAAAAAATATTAGACTAATTTCAATACATTCTAAAATATAATATAAGAGATACCACTAAGCATTCTTAAGACGTTACTATATTTATTTACTTTTATATTAAATATAATATATTAGTATTAAGATCAAATATATTTATAGATTCATATAATTTGAAAAAACTTCGAGATATGTGTGATTTTGTTTATACTATAACTACATATTCAGATTTTGATGAAGATGAAAGTCATGTAGATTGCAATCAAATATAATACTGTTTCATTATAACAAAACTATAAATAGGCTATTTAAAATAAGCTAATACATATTAAGACATTAAACCACATATTCTATAAAAATATTATTTTAAAGATTGAATCAAGCAAAATATTTGATAATATAATACATAACTTTGTTTGAATATATATTCTTAACATTATGTTCTAACTATTGCTTCCACTTATTTAATTATTTATACGATGCATGCTATACTTATGAAGACTTTAAAATTTTGATCAGTGTATTGTCATCCAACTCACTATGTATATATATTTATCTTTGAGAAAAACTGAAGAACAATAACAAAATTATGAACACATTGTATATAGTGTTAACATATGATAGAGTTTACATTAATTAAAATCTCTTACAGATTAATTAATGTACATTACACTATATATTCTGTAACAAATATCCTTTTAAAGACTCTACTAGACAAAATATTCGTAATCTTTATCTATATTTATTTAATAAAGTTTCAGATAATAGTATAAATTTAAATTGATTAAATAATTTAAACCGATGATTCACAACTAAAAATTATTAAAAAGATGACAAATAATAAAAATACATAATATTATGGAGAAAATTTAACTAATAAGCAAAATTACTTTACAAATAATAGTATATTTGGTGTTTTGTTTCAATAAATAGTCAAGCATGAGCGGCTGAACAGAATAAAGAATAATATATAATTATTAAAACATTTGATACACAAACAAGTGTATATAAAACAAATTATCTCAATAAAGTAGGTAGGAACATTTTTTTATATCATATTCTTTTTATATGATGTAATAAACGTAAGACTGAGGCTTTATTTAAAAAACAACATCTGATACGAATAAAATATAAAATATATGTTAGTAAATTGTTTTAAACTTTTTATTGATATTTTCAATAAATTTAGACCATACATTTTTAAGAACTATTCATAAATAAATCAATTATAGTATATTATGATAAACGTACAGTCAAATTCTATATTTCAAACCAAAAT
The DNA here is from genome assembly GCF_000801105.2 of Raphanus sativus. Taxonomy (NCBI): domain Eukaryota; kingdom Viridiplantae; phylum Streptophyta; class Magnoliopsida; order Brassicales; family Brassicaceae; genus Raphanus; species Raphanus sativus. The sequence continues at coordinate 44,335 of NW_026615437.1, read as the reverse complement.
AAATAAGCAAACATTATAAAAATTATACATGATAACTAAAATAACAACATTTTGATATTTAAATATTTTTAGTCCTAAATTTTATTAAATTATCATATATATATATAAATTAAATTATCATATATATATATATATATATATTAAATTATCATAAAATATATATATATATATAAATATATATATGGATATGCGTTTCCAACACGTCCTTCTTCTTAGTTTTTTTTTAAATCTTGTTTCTACGTTTCCATACGCCTCCGATTCTACGTATCCGCTTCCGTTTCCATGTAACATACTTTAACTATTATAATTGTATAATATTTATTGTTTATGTTAATTTAATTAGGGATAAAGAGATGAATTAATAGAAAATATTGCACTGGAATTATAGAACAATACTTATTTTGTTACAAATTTTTCATTCTAAATAACATTTAATTTGTGTGTTTCAAAAAAGAAAACATTTAATTTGTAACGGAAGGAATACATTAAAATGTAAAACAACATTTAAAATAAAACAAATGTTAAAATCTGACTAAATGGAAAGAGTATTATCATTGTCATAATGCCTTTTCTTTACCTCTATCGTACTTAAAAATTAAAAGAAAAAATATATAGACCATATAAATCATACAAACCCGTTTTGAGTTTCAAACACTATCTTTGTTGGAAGTTTAACATTTTGATGCCGAAGGCAAACATGAAAGCGAAAAAGACAGTGAAGCCCACTAAAACAGCAGCAATTGAGCCCATGCATAAGACTCGGGTCATACCCGTGATGATTCTGAATGTACCATTTTATCGTCGGGTCTTCCATCATACCCGGAACTTTAATCGTGTCTTCTACGTCACCGTACTGTGAAACAATCCATACACAGTCCAAGCTACCATTTCGGGATTCTCTGCAGAAAAGAAAAAGAAGGAAAACAACTTACATTGTTAAACAAACCCTTAGGGTTTCTTGCCAGAAAAGTAATAGAAAACTAACCGGTCTAGGGATTAGAAAACCGGAAAATAGGTTGAAAAGACAGTAGAAAGCTCCCGCGAAAACAGCAGCAACTTGCTGATTCGTGATGGCGACAGCCATCATCCCGTAGTATGTATGTGAATTAGAGGAAAGAGATGAATGATACGAAGAAAAACCAAAAGAATTTGACCACGGTCCATTCGAAACACAACATTGCGTATACAATCAACGTATAATACGTGGTTTGGAACAGTACATACGGTACTTCACATACCACCTGAGACCATTGCAATATTTCTAGTTAATTAGTAATTACTAGCTGTAAAGATTTCTTGTTAATCAAGTAAGTTTTAATCTCACCTGAGCTAGGGCATAGGGTAAAGCAGAGTACATTTTAGCAGCTCTTTCTCTATAGAACACAGTTCGTTCCACGGCTACGAGTGGTTGTACAGAAGTGGAGTTATGTACTCCCACGAATAAAACCGCAGCATACATCGCTCCAATAACCTTTGTAACATCCTTCGCATTGTCCCTATCCATACAAGACATTGTTTAGGGTTTATGTAAGTAAGAATTATCAGTTTAGGTCCTTAAAACAAACCTTTTTGCCAACTTTCCAGAAAATTGATCCGACCATGAGAGCTGCAACCAACGTAAAGAAAAATCTGGCTAGATTGTAATCTGGGGTTCTCCAGTAAGTTATCCAGTGTTTCCACAGACAAGATTTGAATTGTCCTAACAATGATTGTGAGAACTGCGTAGAGAAGTATAGATCTCTTGCTCCTTGTGGTGGTGTGCTTAATTAGTTCCTTTACAAGTTTCTTGTTTTGTCTACACCACAACCAGTTCAAATAATCAGTGTTACTTCTTGCGGATCATTTGTTTTTTAGCCTTATGTTTGACTTACTCATATAAGGATGATGTTTTGTAATGCTCAGAAAAATCCATCTCAAGCTTAGCTTCTGCAGCCATTGAGCTAACTTCTACCATCCATGTCGCCGGACTATACTTATCTTTTATTTCCAGAACTCCAGGAATTGCATGTATTTTCTTAAGAGAATAGTGATGAGGAAGATCTTATCTTCAATGCGAGATTCCTAAAAAAGAAAATTAAGAATCTAACCTGGAAATATTCAATAATCTTGTGGGAGTTTTGACCTAAAGGACCAGCGTAAATCACTTGTCCACCTCTCTTCATAAGCAGAAGCTCATCAAAAGCTTCAAAGATATCAATGCTAGGCTGGTGGATTGTGCATACTACAGTTCTTCCTGTGTCAACTGTGTTCCTTACCGTCCTCATCACAATAGCTGCAGCCCTAGCATCAAGCCCTGAAGTTGGCTCATCCATGAAGATTATGGATGGGTTCGCCACTAGTTCCACTGCGATAGTAAGTCTCTTCCTCTGCTCTGTTGATAGCCCTGTGATCCCCGGAAGCCCTACTATCGCGTCTTTTAGACTCCTTAGCTCTACTAACTCCATCACTTGGTCCACAAATTTCTACAAAAAGTTTATATTTAGATAAGCCTAGTGATCTCAAATTTTCTAAGTTGGGAGAGGAAGCAGTACCATTTTCTCATCTTTGGTGATTTCTTTTGGGAGACAAAGGAAAGCTGAGTAGATGAGAGACTCTTTAACCGTGACTTGCGGTGAATGGATATCGTTCTGTTCACGGTAACCTGAGATTCTTGCAAAATTTTCTTGTCTTTTATTGAAACCGGAGATTCTAATGTCTCCTTCAATGTATCCACCGGTCTTTCTACCAGTCAAAACATCCATTAAAGTTGTTTTACCAGCTCCACTTACTCCCGTCAACTACCACGTAGACATTTCCTATTTGTTTTTTGTTTTATGATTATATAACATTATTGTTGCAGTTTCAAGAAGGATTTGGATTTGGTGTTTTGTTAGGCATGTCTACGTGGTAGTTGACATTGTGTAAGGAGTAAAAAGCAGAACCATTCCTCTTTTCACGTAACTGCTTTCACTTTCTGAGCCAGTGACTGCTCTGTTTTCCTCTGTTTTCTCTTTAGAAACGATGGCTTGCGGCTTCAAACGCTGGCATATCAAGAGAACTACTGGCTACGAGTTTATTTTTCTATGTCTTTTATATTCTACATAAAGTCCCAATTTATTGTAGATATCAAGAGAGTATATGATAAAAACATCAGATTACCACCATTGTTTATCTATGTGATCACTGATAACGTATAATTTTATTACCACCATTGTTTATCTATGTGTCACCACCAAAAATAACATCAGATTACCACCATTGTTTATCTATGTGATCACCAAAAACTCTGTTACGCTTTTCCTGGCACGCAATCACCGGCAACAACTCTCAGACATTGGCAGATATGTTCATGCTCTGTATGCTCATGACTATGTTTTACAACATGTCCTTCCTCACTTGATTTGTCATGTTCCCAGTTTATACAGTTGCAGCGAACAAAGGATCGTGTTACGTTCTTCGAAAGCATTTCTTTGAAGCATTCTTTTTTTCCATGTTTGCTGCATTTTCCAGGGAATGGGATTTCATCCCAACAATCCCCGTCTATTTTTATCAACCAAAATACATTGTTAGTTTATAGAAAAGAAATTAGTATTTCAACGATTTTAACTAAGTCATGTTCTAGAACTCTCTTTCCTTCTTTTTTCTTTCAAACATCATATTTGTTGTTGTTAACAATCGATTATGTTGCATCTGTGTATCTTAAATCTTTGATGTACCAGTAAAATGCCCAGCACTCCTTGTTTCGGTTTAGGAAAATTACTATTTCTATTGGGAAAAGGAAATCGAGTTTTTTGAGACTGTATAAATATGTGTCTAAGAGTTGTATATTATTATCACATCATTGCCTCAATACATTTTCTTCTCTATTCTTTTTTAAACCTAAACGACGGTTGTTCACAACGGATTAAAATGTAGTTACCTTTCCCATGACTCAGAATGAAACATATGAAAACACAAGATACCATAACCAAAGTAGTACCCTTCATGATTCAAAATTTGATAAAGATTATGACTTGGACTTGCTCAATTAATAAGTGTAGAAGTTTTTGTTGTCGATACTCGTGATATATTCTAACCACGCATCTAAAACCATTGTTCTTATTTATATAAACACAAAGTAAAAACCAACCATTGTTCCAAGTTAATTTTAGAGAAAGAAACATAAGGATTGAGTCAAGTCAACTGGATCGATGGAATCGGTATTCAAATTTTAGAAACACTATTCTTAGTAAACTTCACTTTTCATTATTTTGGGGATTTGTTTGAGTTTTTTATTATTATTTTCGTGTGGTTTCTTTTTCAATATTTTGTTCTTTTTTTAAAAAAAATCATATACCGTAAACTATATCGTGATCTTATTACTTAAACTTAGAATCTTGAATCATCGAGAGAAATACAAATTTTTTGTTAGCGACTACCACAAAAACAAATCATAGTTACGATATATATCGTGATTCTGTGATTACGCCGCAAAACTATTAGCTGTGATATGTTTAAGTGATGGTTTGGTCTCGATACAATTGTAAATACGTGAAATATTGGTTTAGATGACACAAATCAATTTGGATTCAAATATGCATGTTATATGAGCGATGATCAAGCAACAAATCAAAACCTAATATTCAAGTTTAGCCTTTTCACACATTTTTAACATACCAACACATCTAATACAATATATAGTCCTTAATCTCCAATATTTCGCATCAGCACATATGAATGCATGCGAAAGATCCTGAGTTGCATGGTTAAGAAGATGAAAGATCCTGTGTTGTTGTTATAACACATTTATACAAAAACGTCTTTCTCTCTCCCCCTTATCTTTGTCTCTGCGACCAAACACAAATAGATCTGCTCCGGCCTAACCGGCGCGTCTGAGCGCATCCGGCCGTCGGGGGCTCCTCTCTCCTTTTCTCTGGTTTTATTTTTGCTTCACGCTCATTTTTCCTCTCCCATCGCTTTGTTTTCGGTCTCTGGCCAAGCGAATCTCCGTCGTTAACGAGCCGCACGCGAGGATTACGGTGACGGTGGAGGAACGACTTGTTCTGGAGTCGAGACGCGGTGTTCTGCAGAGGCTATGGCCGTTGGAGTCGGCTCTTATCGGCTGAGAGAGAGGTCACGTTTCCCTTTTAGATTCTCTCTCGAGACCCTAAGCTCGTGGTGGTGCATTGGCTCGCCCTTCGATTAGGCAGTGGCTCTATTGATGCTCTTGTCCAGTGAGGTGGGTGGTTTTCTCTGAGTGGTTCGGGGAACCCTCACGGCGTCGTCGGGTTCGCCTCCATTTACGGTAGAATCAAAGACAACTCTGAGACTGTTTGGTTCCAGAGGCGAGCTGAGGTTGGGTGCGGTGTTGGTTGTACCTGGTCTCTACAGTCGTCTATGGCTGCATATGGCTCGCGTTGGTGCATTGAGTGGAGTCTTACACAGTCGTCTATGGCTGTTTCAAGCTCTCCTTGGCGCTCCACTTGTCTTTCTGGCTTATCACTTCGTCACCAGTTTGAGATCTTCACTAGTCTTGCGGCCGCTTCTCTATTGGAGTCGAGCTCTTGTGTTTGCTTTGTTCGTTTTACTCTTGACACGAGTGGATTGTTTGCGAGGCACACTTCCGTTTCTTCGGTTCTCGAAGACGGCAAGAGACGTCACGACTTTGTCACTAGGTGGCGGTGTCTCTCTTGGGTTCAGCTGCCATCCCGATGCCGGTGAAGGGTTGCTTGATTCGTCATTGGTAGTGTAGCTGACTTATATGTGTGCAGGTCGTTAGAGCTCTCTTGGATTGGTGTGTGGTTTTGGTGGTCAGGCCTCTTTAGCGTTCAGGTTAGGTGACGACAGTGGTGAGCTTCTGTTCGGTTGGGAAGCGGTTTCAAGCGCTGTATGGTGCTGTGTGCAACTCGGCTTTGGTGGCATCTGCAAAGCTCATGGTATGTATCCGAAACCTTCCCCTACTTGTCGTTTGGAGCTTCATGTTTAGAGATGGATACAAGCTTGGTGGAGTTCCGGGGTAACCATCTACTCTGTATACGACACGAGAAGTCCCGGCATCCGAGGCAACTTGGAGAACCTCACCTTTTAGTGATCATCGTTAACGGTTGAGAACGGTTATCAATTCTGAAGAATTACGAAGACATATTAGCGGAATGTGCCGGGTTTAGTGGGTGGGCGAAGCTAGTTATTGTAATAGTTTGACTTTGGAAATTTTGTACAATACCAGCTTGTAACCGGATCTGAAATCCCCGTTTATACGGATAGAATTAATATATATAAGTATTTTTTAAAAAAAATCCTGTGTTGTTTTACGACTTGGCTACGAAGTCTTTTGGACTCTAGACCCGTGCCTTTGGTTGTATCAATTTTATTCAATTTGACAGAAAGCACTTATCCAAAACGTGGTTCAGCTAATTTGTTACAAAAATTTCGTTTTTTTGAAGATGTTAATTTTACCAAAATTTTCAATTTGTTCAAAGAAAATAGTCTCTTAACATTCCATTACATTTTCTAAATCAACGTAGGAAATTTTCACTCAATAAATTTTTATTCATGATAATCGAATTTCATCAAGAAATGAGAAAATCATTCCCACCCTCCCACCAAAAATATTATTACAACTTCGTAAATAATCAGCCGAATAGAGAGAAAATATTTAGGAATAGATTTATTAATTAGGTGAGAACTCAATCATCTTCTTTTGCTGATTCAAGCTCTTGTAAAACTTCTTTATAAACTCATCCGCAGCTTTGTCCACATGTCCGTTAGCCACGTCACCATCTTCCTGTAACGGGAACGGTGAGTCCGTCACGCGTAAAGCTCTCACTGACGGAGAACTCCGTCCAACCCCGGGCAAGTAAGGAGACAACGCCGCCAAAGCCGGCGTGTTACAGCCGCTTTCTTGATTACCTCCACCGCTGAGGAGCTCAAGCACGGCTCTAGAGGCGGAAGTGTCGTCTTCTAGGGTCGGTGGCGCGTGACCACACGCGAAGAGACTAATGTGGTGACTCTTCTTCTTGAAGGCGGCCATGTTAAAGGGAAATGAGTAGTTTGGAGTGTCGCTGCAGCTAAACTCGTATTCTTTCCGCGGTAGGGACGTGGCGGTGGAGGCGGTAGCGGAAGCTGGGACGCGGCGGCGGTTGTGGAAGATGAGATTCTTGCCGCGTTTGAGAGTGGCGTTAAAGTCGGCGAGGAGCTTTTGCCTTGAGATGCCTTTGTGTAACATGTACATGACAAAACGTACGATGTTCCATAGCTTCTTGCTTAATGGTACGTTCTTCTCCATCTCTATAGTTAGAGAGAGAACGATATTACTATTAATTATTTTTGTGTTGGCTTTGATATTTGCTTATGGATTAAGGATCAATGTGTGTGGGATTTATAAAGGGGAAAGATAGAGAGAGAGTAAGACTTGTCTACAAAGTACTTCAACGTGGAACATTACACAAATATTTTTAATTATGTTGCTAAATAGCTTTGGTATTTCAAAAACCCCAAATAGTGGAAAAAGAAGAAAAAAGTTGGACTTTAATCAACTTTTTTTGACATCAATCAACTTTTGTTGTACTTTAGATTGCACTAAGTATTATAGCCTATATGGATATTAGGTTGTGCTTTTTCTTATATAAAATAAAATTGATATACATACGAAAATAAACTAGTGTGGGTGTATAATGACTTAGCCTTCTACTATGTGGTATATACGCTTTACAACTGCATCTTTTTATTTTAAAAGTGTTCAATATTTTGAAGGAACTGAAAAAAACACTACTTTATATTGCAACTGTGGGCAAACCTTTTGTCTTTATACTTGCTTTCTAGTTGTCTTTTAAGAATTTAAATCACACACCAGTTTACCATTGGTGTAATGAGCACCATAAAGTTTAGGCAAAGAAATAAAAAAGCTTGTGAAATTGAAAGGGAGGTCCAAGTTTCAAAGAAAGGCAGATTCAACAACCCAACATTATGCAAATCTCTGCAAGCAAACCTTATTATATATTTTAAGCAGTAAGTGAAATAACATAATTCCACGAAGAATGGGATAATAATAGTGTAAGTGACAACTTGAAACTAAACTCAAATATTCACAGTGCTCCAAGAAGAAATAGAGCATGTTAATGGAAATACTCTTTTTTTTTTCTTTAAATTTAAATTCATTCCAAAGAATAATTGACCCCAAACAAGAGAAAACGACGACAAAAAAATCTTACCATATAATTAAGAATTATCAGATCTCCATTCTCTACTGGAGTCTTCTGTGTCCATTTCTCATGAAATAACACTGGATATTAGCAAGCATTCAAGATACTCTTTTTGTGCCGCGAGCGGATGCAAGATGATCCTACACCACATGAAACATATATATGTTGAAATAAAAATAAGCATATATATGTTGTTGCGGTATCGCTATCAGTATACGTAAAGCAGACAAAGGTGGTTGTAAAGCTTAGCTATTATAGGTGAGACTGATGATGTTTGCACGTATAAAGGTAAATTGAACAAAATTTGAATCTTGTTCAATGGAGAAGCTTGCCAATAAATCGTTTATGTTGCAGTTGACCCAAACATGACAAATAGCTCAGGCACCTGACTACCACCACGAGCAGGCTTTTCGCCAACAGTCATTCCAGAGAAAATTGGTCATGATACATCTGCAAATTGGTCATCGTCATTTTTCTTCTCGCTGCTACTCAATCCAGTGTCAGTGCTATCCCCAAACCAATCAATATTCATTCACGAGTTTTGCTCTCAAAGGAGCAAACTTATAATCAAAAGGGATATGAGTGAGAAGAGAGATAACCTTATGCCTAACTATATGGGGCTTTTGCTATCAAGACGTTTTGAGGATGAATTATGAAAACTCCTTGACTATGGAGACATGAGAAGAACGGTGGAGGAGGTCGCAGAGCTCTTCGAGTCTTTAAACAGGAGGGAATACTTTCTCTCCATCAGAGGTGATGGCGTCACCTCCAATATGACATAAGAAGACGAAAAAACAGAGCTTTTCAGAGCAAAAAAACAGAGCTTTTCTAATTGCTGAAAAATTTCACGACTTTATAATCAAACCATCAGCATCATAAAACCACCACATGTCTGCACGGATTTTTTGTAGTAAGGAACAATCTTTACAAGCACATGGATCAAGAAAACAAATATGGGAAACATATACAAAGAGATCATATGACTTAAGAATAGTCACGTATAGTCCTTTTCCACTGATACCAACAAGACCTAAATCATTCAAAATATATACAGTTATTTTTTTTGAAAATATATGACCGTCTATTGATCTAGAAGCATAACACGAGACATATACACAGAGATCTCTATAAGTGAGTACCGGGTAGACTTACACTGATATTTGTAACCAAAAAACTAAACGAGTAAGTTAGTTACCAGACCAAGATTTCTTTTGAAACCGCAAACTAAACGTAGACAAAACGTAAATGCTTGTAACCCTAAACAGGGACATCAATCTGTTCTAAACTGTTAGAATTCGTAATTTACAAGTTGTCTGGAATGAAACCACGGTTTTCCATTAAAACTTGAGGCTTGTCATCCATTCTTAGACCTGTAAGTGTGGCGATGATAAAACATTACTACAATCGATTTTATACTCACTGAAACCGTAACTACAATCCAAGTTTGTATCAAATCGAAAATAACAAATTCAAGTTTTATAATAAAAAATCCAAAGTGTATCCAGTATCCGGTTTGGTTTGTCATAACATATCCAAGTGTATCCAGTATCCGGTTTGGTTTGTCATAACAAATTTTGGAAAGTTATTAAACCCTTTATTTGTTAACCAAAGTGTATCCAGTATCCGGTTTGGTTTGTCTTGGTCTTTCTTCAATAAACCCTGCCAAAACGGTCTTATACCTTTCTTTTAATTCAGCCCTCTTGTATTTTTAAAAAAGCTGTTGACTAGCGATGAGCTAATGATCGAGTTGAAGGGTTCTTAATAAATAAATACATGTATTGAACATGTTCGTTGTAAGCATGGTTAGTTATAAGATTAAGAGCATCTTTATTATAGGCTATTAATTAGTAATGAGTTAATAATCAAGTCAACAGATATAAAACTGGAAAGATTCTTGGGCATGGAAGCAAGACAACGAATATGAAGCTTATTAAACTCTTAAGATGTATTATTCCACCGGCCTACAACCAATCACAAAACCTTCGTTGGATATACTGTATTATATAGCTATGGATAAGTTAAAAACGTGCTATCATTCAACAAACTAAGCTTATGTAGAGATATAGTTAATTAGGAGAATAATGATCCCATCGATCTAAATTAATCGACGTTTGGTGTATTTGGTAAGGTGGCAGCAATGTACCTTGTAATGATGTATTGAGTTTCTTAAAATAGTAAGAGCCATAAGAGTTTAAGAAAAGTCCACTACAAGAAATATGAGTATTGGTAGCAGTTCACAGTAGCACGAATTCACTAACTGCTACCAAAAATGCCAAAATCTGATCATAACTATACAGTAGCACTAAATCCGCGCTAAGATAGAATTTTATTAAGCGGGAAAGCAAAAATAACTACTATAGGTGAACATTTGTTTTGGAGCCAATACTTAGCCAATTTTTTGGGTTTACCTTAGCTTCTTACCAGGAAAAATAACTCTTCTCTTTAAAAAAAAAAAAAAAAAAAAGAGAGAGTTCATCTCTCGTCGTCTCTGGCCCGTTTCCCCTCTCGAGCTCCGACCACTACTCTGTGGTCTCCACTCACCGGCAATCGAACACGGTGGCGCATCTTGTCCACTCTCGAGCCTCGCCGCCGTGTCTATGCTCCTCAATCCGCCGCTCTCTGCTTCACACCGCAACAGTGTCGCCGTCGTTTGTCACGTCGGAGCTCTCATCCATCGCTGAGTCGGTGACAAAACCACAACACGATAGCACCTGCTCCAAATCAAGCTTCTCTGGCGCGTTCTTGCTTCACAACCGGCATCTCCGTCTTGTTCCGTTCTCGTCGTCACCGGAATCAAAACTGTAGAAGAGCAACCATGGCATTTCGACAAAAGGTTTGGGTTCAAAGCTTGAGATGACTCGTTTTCGAAAATCGATTCATGGTTCGTGTTGTATTTGTCTCTTTTTGTGAAGCTTAGAGCAGCACTGCCTCTGTTTTGTTGATTTATCTCTCTCTCTTTCATATTGTTTGGTACTGACTTTGTTTTCCTCCATGAACTCCAGTGGTGAAGCTTTTTAATGCTGTAATTCATTTGTTTAGTCTCTGAGAGAGTGATTCATCTTATTCAAGACTTTTGTTTCAAACAGGTAAACAAGTTTCAACATGCTCAGAAGGGATTGAATGCTTCAAGGTCAAAAGACTCTCAAGGTAGAGGTTTTAGATATTGATCTTTAGCTTGAATATTTCGGTGTCCACTCTCTTGTTTTTGGCTTCTAAATCTGTTTTTTTTTTGTTCTATTGGAACATCCATCAGTGTTAAAGAAGCTAAGAAAAGAAGCATTCTTCTCGGAGTTGAGAAAAACGAAAAGAGACTCCAAGGTTTGTCTCTTACTCTCTCTTTTAATGTTCTTTATCTTGACAGTTGTGTGTGTTATTAAACCATCACCTTTAGATGAACTTATAAGCAAGCTAGTGTTCTGTCTTGATCTTGTTTCTATTGAGATATTAAGGGAACGAATCACTTTCATTAGTGAGAGCTGTTAGCTTCAAGTGTGTTCTTGGCAATTTACTGATGAGATTTTGTGGGATGGTACAGGCTCAAAAAGCTTCAAATTCCACTGAAGACGAAGCTCCTGCTTGAGCTGCAGTATCATTTGCTTTGAGAGATCGCAAGCTTGCAATCTTCTTTGCATAGTCTGTATCAGATGTTGTTGCAGTCTTAATTGGGGGATCTGGAACTTCATCTTTCACCACCTCCCATAGCTCTCTGTTCATCAGTGTGGTGTGCATCGTTACTGCCCAGAACTCGTGGTTTGATATCTTGTTCATCGATTCATTGATGTTTTTATGCCCAAGTTGTGTTCAACAATTATATGATAAAATTCTGAGTATGAGATTTTCTGTTATATTAGTTTGGTTTTTATAGAAAAGGAATTGTAATTGATTATATCTGAGCTCAATTCATGGACTTGGATAAAACTAATGTTAAAAGTGAATGATTCTCTTGTGTTCATAAAAATAAAATGAAGAAGTAAACGAATGTTCTTTTTTTAACAAAAGTAAACGAATTTTATTACTTTAAATCTTTAAAAAATCGATTTATAAGAATATTTTTTGTTTATTTATATTTTGTCTTTATTCTAAGCAAAACCTAAAACATATTTTAAAACTCTAAACATAAATTTAAAAACTTCAATATTTTCACAATAAAACTTTAATATTATATTTAAATTTAAAATTTAATATGTTTAAAAATCTAATCTTAAATTTTAATTCAAAACCTCAAACACTAAATTTTAAATCTACACCCTATACAATATCCTTAACCCCAAACTTAAACCCTATATACAAAATCATAAATCTAATGTTTACAACATTATAATAGAAAGATTAAATTTAAGCTCCAAATATATAAAAACTCAAATCATATATTCAATCTTTTCAATCTTAAACTTATGCTCAAAGTTTAAATCTATTATCAAATTTAAAATCTAAACCTCAAAACCAAATCTTAATTTACACCCTAAATCTAATACCCTAAACCCCAAACTTAAGCCTTGCATACAAAGTTATAAATCTTAACTTTTTCAAAGTTATAATATAAATTTTAAAATTAAACTCCATTATATTCTAAAACTCAAATTTATAATTAATTCTACATCTAAACCCTAAACCACAAACCTCATATTTACATATATCATAAAACATCAAATCTTAAGTTGTAATAAATTATAATTTCTATAAGATGAAACTCTAACATTTTAAAAAATTTAATCACAGATCTTAAATATAAAATTCTAAGTTTAATAATTTTTGAAAATTTAATCTCAAACCATATATTTGATTCCAAATTTAAAAACTATAATTTTATACCCTAAACTCTATATTTAAACTTCAAACCCCAAACTTAATCTCTACATACAAAGTCATTAATTTAATATAATATTTTAACATCAGTCTTAAATTTAAATATGCTAATTTTATTATAAATGTTTCAATTATACTTTTGAAATTATAAACTTAATTTAATGTAAAAAACAGTATAACAAAGAAGAAGAAAAAAAAAGAAAAAAAGAAAAAAAAGCCTTGACCAATAAGGGAGAATGGCGAGGATAACCAATAGATCAATCTTCACCGTTAATTTATGTCAATCTAATGGATATAACTAATCGATTTTTTTATTATTTTAACCACAAATCGACCAATAATACACAAGGACGAAGATCAGTCTTTCTTTTAACTACAACCGTTGATTATCCTAAATCTAACGGACAAGAATTCATAAGGTGTAAAGATGTGTTTGTCTCTCTCTCTCCTCTTACCCCGTAATTCTCCCCTTTCACATTTCTCTACTCTGTGTCTTCCTCTCATCTTTTTTTTTCTTATCGAATCTGGAATGATGAGTCTGCTTGCCAGATCTTGTTTCCGATCTGTTTCCTCTTTGCGTATCTGTAACTGTTTGGTTTATATTGAAGAACGATGGATTGGCTACAGAGAAGAGTAAGTAAAAGTCTCCCCATTTTTTATTATAAAAATTTGGATTGTCTCCCTGTCTGAAATTGTTGATGAAAGTTTGAATCTTTTTCTGCTTTTGTTTTGAAAACTGTATTCAAAGAAAAAACAGATGAAGAAGATGAAGAACAGCCGGATATGGAGAGAAGAGGCGGAGGCAGAGGCATAACAAACGACAGATGTGGTGGAGCCGAGCAAGAAGAAGAAGAAGAAAGGCGGAGAAGGAGAGCAGACAGAGACGCAAGGAGGAGGAGGATGGAGTAGGAAGATGACGGGCAGATCGAACGGTGGTGTTCGTGGCTGGTGGTCTCGGCGTCAACGAGGAGTGCGGCGGAGATCGAAAAAGAACGTGGTTTAGTTAGGTTTAGTTAGGGTCAGTTAGGTTTGGTTAGGGTTAGTTAATAAACCGGGTTTGTATGTAAACCGGTTTTTTGTAATAAACCAATACATTTGTAAACCAAAAATTAAATAATAAATAATTTTATTCACAAAACCAGTTATATTAGAATTTAATTTTAATTTTTAAAACGTGAATTAAAATATATTAATTTATAATTTTAATTAATAATTATGAATTTAAAAATATAAATGAGAAATAATAACATAGCATTATATCTATGTAATTATAATATATTTTACAGCGTTATAAAAACGTCATAAAAAAAACACATTATAACAGTAGACCAATGCTATAAAAAAACTAATCAAGAGCACACGTTCAATGCTACAATATGTATATTTATTATAGCACATGAAAATACGCTACAATAAGTGGAGGGTCTATTATAGCTGCGGCTGTCACGGCGTTCTTCGAAACGCTATGAAAACCTTATGATAGCGTTTTTCGGGTGCTACTAATACCGATTTTTCTTGTAGTGGTCTTTTTTTTTTGTCAGCAACATTACAGACTCATATTGACTCTGTTAACCAAACCGGAGGATCCGCATCCATGTGAACGACGTAAGATGATTGCTAAGAAAAGTCTATATAGACGTAAAATATCATCACATATCTTTCCCATCTCAACATAACATAGGATTTGATTGGTTTTGAAAAAAAAGAAACTGAAAACTTTATTTCTAGTAATTCTGAGATAGTTTAAAAGTGGATGCATATATCTCTAACGTATAAATTATACGTTACTCAAATCGATAACTTTTACATATCCAAGTTTTATAATAAAAAATCAGACTACATATTTGTCTATATCATCAACCGTAATTGTGTATCGAATTCGAATTTAAAACTGTAGAAAAAGATTGGTTGGTTATATTTTCCATCTTTGAATAGATCGTAACCACAACTAATGAACAATAGTTAACCTATTAAAACTTTTGAATAAAACAAATAAGAAAGTAACAGTACTCATTTGTATCAAATCGAAAATAACAAATTCAATATATATACTTATAACTGAAGTTTTGAAAACCTACAAACGGAAGGATGAATTGTACACTCTTAATCATGTTAATAAGATGACGTTCTAAAACAAAATTCACAATAATAGCTATCCATCATACTGTATGTATTTTTTGTACGTAGAAGCTATTTAAAAAGAGCCGGTTCTGTCATTTAATGTTGTTAACCAATTAACTAAACCGTCGCATGTACAGCGGATAAGAGATAGAGGAGGCACCACACACTTCCATAGAAACCTCAAGAAGTGATATAAAACATTATCCGAATTAAAAGTCCCAACCCTTTTTATTCTTTTGATTGTTTTTAAGAAAAGAGAGCAAGACTATGGGAAGTCTACAGTTGAATGGTTCAGGCTTAGTAGCTTCTCTATCTCAGAATCATATCTTTAGCCACAAAACCAAACTTAGTCACCCCAAGTCGTCCTACTTACGCTCAAAACACAATGCCACCAGAGCCAAAACTATCCGGGCCATAAGCACCGCACCAGCAAGCCAGCCTCCAGTCGCAGATGAGCTGAATGATGAACCTCCTGCTGTCGATTTTGCATTCGTCCATGTAAGTAGTGATCATCACTCTCGACGAACTATTTAATAATATTGTTATTAGTTATATGTATTGTTAAAAGATGTTCTGAGGTGGATTTTGAATGGATGGTTAATTTATAGTAGAAATTTAAGTAATTGTGCTACTATAATTTAATTTTCAGTCGGTGTTGCTACCGGACGGGACACCGGACGTGCATTGGAGAAGAGCGTGCGGTGGACAGAAACTTAGAGACATAATGTTGGATTCTAACATCGAACTCTATGGTCCTTATGTATGATTTTTCTTTCCCTCGATTTGATTGTTTCTCTTAGTCAAATTTTATTTGGAGTGTCATCTTCATGTGTCATTAACTTCGCAGAGTAAGCCCTTGTCAAACTGCGCAGGAGTAGGAACCTGCGCTACTTGCATGGTCGAGGTATACCAATAAGCTCATAAGAAATGTTGTTTTAAAAAAAATAAAAATTAAAATGAAGATTTATCATATAAACTTATATATTTTTTGATCATGGAATATTGATGGATGTTCTTTGCAGATTGTAAATGGAAAGGAGCTTCTCAACCCACGAACTGACATTGAAAAGGAGAAACTCAAAAGGGTATGTTCTTATTTTGTAATTACTGTCCGTTTCAATATAGTTGAGGTTTTAGAAAGATAATTTTGTTTCAAATTAGATGAAGTTTTGAGATTTCAAAGTTAACTTTAACTTTATTAGAAACTGTTCAACCAATTAGATTTCACTGTCTTTTTTATTATTGGTTAATTGATTCTAAAATAATATTTTAAAATATTTTTTTAGAAAAATCTAGTTTTCTTAATCTTTGTGCGCTAAGGCAAAACATCAAATATTATGAAGCAGATGGAGTATTTTACAATCGTGTATCATTTGGTTACAGTTTAAAATAACAAATGTTTTTACAGAAACCAAAAAACTGGAGACTAGCTTGTCAAACCAACGTGGGAAATCCAGATTCAACCGGATTGGTAAATATTATATTATAACGTCTCTCTTTCTCTAAATCTCTATTATATAGTATAGATTAGTAACGTACAATTTTTTAATATATGTGGCTAATTTAAATTAATAACCTATTGAATAGGTCGTCATACAACAATTGCCAGAGTGGAAAGCTCATGAATGGAACATCCCTAAGAATTTACCTATTGATGATCCCGAAAGTTCTACGTGAAAGTACGATCCAGTTGTTATTGTCTAGATCATGAAACAATAACAATCGAGTTCATTTTAATCTTTGTCGATATTTAACCATACAACTAGCTATTTAGATAAACCTAAATGATTATATATGAAGGTTATTAATAATGAAACAGGCTTCCATTAAATGATGTTCATACAACGAAACGAAACCAAACACCAAACAAAGTAACATATGGAGAGACAAAGAAAACAAACAAGAATCATTACATTTCTGCTTAGAATTCAGAGACAAGAGGAACATGTTCGGAAGAAGGCATGAAGACATTTCCGTAGACAAGTCCAGCGAGTCCACCACCAATGAGTGGTCCCACCCAGTAGACCCAGTGACCAGAGAAGTCTCCAGCTGCAACAGCTGGTCCAAAGGAACGTGCTGGGTTCATGGATCCACCTGAGAATGGACCAGCGGCGAGGATGTTGGCACCAACGATGAGACCAATGGCGAGAGGAGCGATGGTTCCAAGCGAACCTTTCTTGGGATCAGCGGCGGTGGCATAGACTGTGTAGACCAAAGCGAAGGTGATGATGATCTCCATCACTACTCCTTCAATGGCTCCTACTCCAGCCGCAACGCTGTGTGTTGGAACCGCCTGCGTTTTCCCATAGTTTAAGCGTTTGTTTCATTAGTTTCTGATAATTAATTAACAGACTCAAGAATTGTATACTAGGGGAAAGCAACCTAAGAAAACTCAAATAATGTTCCTTTGAATTAGACAAAAACTTGCAATATTATATAACTTCAACTTTTAAACAAATCATGTGTCTAATATATAGTTAACATAAACTATAGAAATGGACAAAATAACAATTGAGAAAACTCTTTTCTTTTGTTCAAACTTGTTATATTGTAACCTAATTAATAGTCTAATTAGATTTGCTTGTTGACCCTGCAAAGCTAAAAAGACTTTTTTTTTGTTTTCTAAGAGTTAATTTTTGAGAAACACACTAGTGGAGAGTTAATAACTGACATAACTATTCTTGTTTTTAATGTGAGCATTTTGTATTGTTTTGTAGGTTGTACCAGTGATCCAATACAGACTGTGATTTTATTATACTAATAAGGACGTTGTGATGAGGACATACCAAGCCACCGGTGACGAACTTAAGAAGGAAGCAAGCGGCGGTGGAGCCGAGAAGCTGAGCGATCCAGTAGAAAATTCCGGTGATGAGTGTGATTTGACCTCCGAGAGCAAGGCCAAAAGTAACGGCTGGGTTCACATGGCCACCGGAGATGTTGGCTCCGATTGCAACCGCCACGAAGAGGGCGAAACCATGGCACACAGCGATGGCGACAAGTCCCGGCGTATCAAGAGCCGCATCAGACGTTAGTTTCGCTATATACACAAATGTGACACATTCATTAAGTATAATGGACCCATTGTTACAGATTATGAAATATTATATAGTTACGAACCGTAGGCAATGGCTGAGCCAACACCAGCGAAGACAAACAGTAAAGTGGAGATGAACTCAGCAAGGTAAGCTCGTAGAGAAGCCAAGCTGAAAGAATCATCAAAAGAACCAAAGGCAACTCCTGCCATTGTTTTAGATGAAGAATGAATAGACGCTTGAAGGGGTTTTTTTTTTGCTTAATGAAGAAGATGATAAGACCTTTTAGATGATATTCTCTATTTATATAGGAGTCTCGCCATATATATTCATGCACAATATATTTTAAACTAATCTTTTAAATTATGAGTTTATTTTTGTGGTGGGTGGGAGTGGGACACACGCATTAGTAAATGATTTCATGTGTGTTTCCATTTCTCTATAGCTATTGGACTTGTGATAGGAAGTTCCCTAAAAAGATTAAAATGTTGAAATTTACGTGGAACACTCCAGAAAAGAAGACACAAAATAATTCATGACCTATTTGTGGTTATTGTATGACACAAAATAATTGGATATCTCTATCGAAACTACAGAGTAACGTCGACAAAAAAAATAAAACTACAGAGTAACACTAGTAAATGAAATAATAACATAATCAATCGAAATATGATTTTCTAATAATTTTTAAGCTCATTAGTTTCAAACTATATATGTAGGACAAAAAATCTCAAAATACTACTTTTATGTTTTGATTTTCAAAATACCACCAAAATCTAAAATTTTCACAATACTTTGAACTTTTAATTTATAAAAAAAAAACAATTACCAAGGGTATTTAAATCAGCTACTCTTTTTAAAGTTTCAAAGACTCTTCTTAGATCTAAAGTTTGTGTATTTGGGAAATCTTTCAAAGATATGATATTTTGAATAATAAAATTTATATTTTATAGTTTTCTAGTGACTTTTGATCTATATATCAGTTTTTGTTATATAAAAACAAATGGTTTGGTAATATTTTATATAGAACGGCTGCATGATCTCAAAAATTAGTCAACTATTTGGATCAAATTTTCTCATATTAGTAACATTGGCCGGTTTTAAAGTAGTGGCCGGTTTAAAGTTACTGAAATAAGGGTGGTGGTGGACCAAAAAAACAGAGGAGCTTTCAAAATTCAAAAAAAGATGGAACACAAATATGAGATTTTTGACTAGAGTGACAAGAAAACAAATGGATACGAACAAAACTAGGAGATCTTTACCAAAAAAAAACCTAAGGAGGGACAAATATGAGCTGTAATCAATGTGATGGGTGACAGGCCTGCCAAAATATGAGGTGGTTGCATGTGACATGATCTTTTTTCCTAGTGAAATGATCAGATTATGAAGATGTGACTCGTCTATGATTATATTCCATTTCACAATGTTTTACTGGGTCCATCCACTATTTACTTACCCATGCTATGAACTTTCTCACGCATATCTTTATTCACTTTGTACACTTGTACTCTTATTGAATCCAAAAGCTATCGAGATATATTTGTTGTCTAACGATCAACAAAACTAAACCATCACTTTGTGCATTAATCTCCCTATTAATTAAATGGATCCAAATAAGTTAGTTTGAGGAGGTAACCATGGAAAAGATCGTAGTGTCTACATAGGAAAATAGAAAACTGCGTGCGAATTCTTTTTACAAGGAGATCTGCCTAACTGTTGCAAAACATCATTTAGAATAAACCATTTGTAGCAAATTTAACATTCATAACGTAAGTTTACACAATTTAGTAAGAATATAAGGTAAATGTAATTTTTTTGTTAATAATTACAAAAGGTTGTTTGTTATATTAGATTATACGTTAGAGATATATGCATCCACTTTAAATCTATCTCAGAATTACTAGAAATAAAGTTTTCAGTTTCTTTTTTTCAAAACTAATCAAATCCTATGTTATGTTCTTTTTTTTGAACTACCTATGTAATGTTGAGATGGGAAAGATATGTGATGATATTGTTTTACGTCTATATACACTTTTCTTAAACTCTTATGGCTCTTACTAATTTAAGAAACTCAATACATCATTACAAGGTACATTGCTGCCACCTTACCAAATACACCATACGTCGTTTAGTTTAGATCGAAGGGATAATTATTCTCCTAATTAACTATATCTCTACATAAGCTTAGTTAGTTGAATGATAGCACGTTTTTAACTTATCCATAGCTATATAATACAGTATATCCAACGAAGGTTTTGTGATTGGTTGTAGGCCGGTGGAATAATACATCTTAAGAGTTTAATAAGCTTCATATTCGTTGTCTTGCTTCCATGCCCAAGAATCTTTCCAGTTTTATATCTGTTGACTTGATTATTAACTCATTACTAATTAATAGCCTATAATAAAGATGCTCTTAATCTTATAATTAACAATGTTTACAACGAACATGTTCAATACATGTATTTATTTATTAAGAACCCTTCAACTCGATCATTAGCTCATCCATCGCTAGTCAACAGCTTTTTAAAAATACAAGAGGGCTGAATTAAAAGAAAGGTATAAGACGGTTTTGGCAGGGTTTATTGAAGAAAGATCAAGACAAACCAAACCGGATACTGGATACACTTTGGTTAACAAACAAAAGGGTTCAATAACTTTTTTTTTGATTAACTTGGGTGTATCTCAGGTCTATGGAAAGACCCAAATTAATTTTCAAAAAAGTTGAAAAAGATATACTCCACGGATAAATAATATTTCCTCTGGATTTGAATAATGAGCCCTAAAACATGGACTCATATTCATATAAGATGATCAAAATAATTGTGATTTAGTTTCATACAACAGATATGTCGAACCTGAAACATGTTCGCATACCAACCCCGACTCCTTACCATCCACCAAAATCACCCGATCAGGATTCAATAACTTTGCAAAGCTGTAAGAGTTCACATGAACCAGTATCAGCTGAGACAAGTAAAATAGTCAGATCTACTATATTTAAAAGGAATTTTTTATCAACAAGTTTTTGGACTATCAAAAAAATTATAACATTACAATTAAAATTGACCCTTTATTAATATCAGTTCAATACTATAAGCGTAATAGCCAATAAAAAAAATAAGTTTAAAACTAATGCTTGATTGTTTAAATTGTTATTAAATCATCCTAAATTTTCTCAATTCAAATAAGATAATAATATTTACATATAAAATAATATTTTTAAAAGGATACATTTTTAAATTCGGAAATCTATTTATATAAATATCTTATATAATTATCAATTTTTATAACAAGAAATAAATTTTCCTAACTCATATCAATGTATTTGCAATAATATATGTATAATATTCTAAATTTATCCATTTCAATAAAATAATAATATCCATATACCAATATTTCATGTTTTAGAAATATATATTTAATTCGAATAAGTATTTATTTATCATATATATTCATAGTTTGTGTAAGATTTCTTAAACTATATCAATTATAATTATACATATAACAATGTATATATTATAATCTAAAATGAAAAATGCAATTAATGATTATTTGTTGTTATGTGTTGTTTTATAAATATTCAAATTTAAAAATATATACTTTAAAATAAACAATTACTATAATATACTTTATCATAAATTTTGTAAACTGTCAAATTAAGTTTTATAAAATGTTCTATATAAATTTATATCAACAAAATTATAAATAAAAATTTGATCGCTTAAATTATATAAAAGAATAAATTCTAATGTAATATCTATACTATAACTAATTCTTTTAGTCTCAATGGAAAACTATCATATGAGTATTAAGTGTTTTTAAAATAATAATTTTGTTCCAATTTCAAAGAAAATCGTGAAAATTTAAACGAGTCATTCAAGAAAAATAACATATCACATACGCTTAAAGTACATCCAAAATGCAAGTTAAATATTTAATTCATATAAAAGTATATAATTGTCCGCAAAAAATATTTGAAAATAATAATAAAATAAAACCATGAATTTATATTCAACTCATTAAAATTTAAATTCAAAATATTTACAACCAAAGATGGTTTACCAATTTTATACACTTAAATAATCAATTTTGTAAAAAAAAATCAATGTATATTTAAAATAAATTATTTTCTCAAATTTTAAAACAAAAACATAATCCTCATTCAACACGGATATTATCCTAATATAATTTATTGTAAGGACATCTCCATACCATAACAATATATTTAGTTTTAAAACAAAACCATTTAGTGTATTTTCAACACTAAAAAATATTTTTCAACCATAAAATCAAACTTTACATTAAAAACTATTTTATAATATTATATATTTGTTTTATTATTATATTGTTAATGCAATATTATTATACAATGAATTATATAAAAAATATTTGTTTTATACTATGATCAAGGTAAAAAAATCATGTATCCACCACCACTGTTGGGACTCAAACCTGTGCAGAAAGAAAGGTTTGAGATTTGAGACTGTGGCCGGTTCAATGCAAACTGCTTCCTTGTTATAACAAGTTTGATGATTCATAGAAAACTAATAGAAGGAAAAATTTAATCAATAAGATATTAAAAGTTATTTATATTTAAGTATAGCAAACCATATTATATATGATGTGTAAATCACAACATAATGTCACAAGCCACAGTTACCAATTGCTATGATTGGTTGGTTACATACACACACATGTATTACATATTCGATATTACCACTGAATCACTGGTCAGAGTCCTGACAAGGAATCTGTGGAGTGGATATTTATCCTTTTCAGTGTCACTTAATGTGGAAATGGTAGTGAACCACAGCAATGGAAGTAGCCGCCCGCGTCATACCAAAACCGTTTTGAGATCTGAGCTTCTCTGATTAGATATTCACCCCAATCTTTTTCTCCAAACTCTTTGTGTATCTCTCGTGCATCAAATGTATTTGATTTCCTTTCATCCCATCTGTAGGTTGTATTCATCAGCGTGACATGTAGCTGCAATATAAAAGGAACAATAATGAAGGAAATGCTGATGATATATTACTTCGATCATCGTCTTTCTCCTAGTAAACTAGGATTTTTCAGTTTCTAATACAACAGAATACTCAAAAGGCAAAAGAGTAAATAATAAGAGTAAAGAAGAAAAGCATTTACCTTCAAGTATAGCTTTGCATCTCTCCCGGCAAATCCAGCATTCGCAAATGCATCGATGATAATATCTGAATTAAGGAATCAAAGAATTCGACAGATCTTGCAAACAAAGACTAGGATATAACTTCATGTGTCTCTCCAGAGCCGTGACTAGCGTTTTGTATGTCATATCACCAAATGAAATCAACATGTCTAACTACTACAGAATGTTTTGCAATGAAATAATACATTTTTTTTTTGTAAAACAAAAGTTTCATAGGAAAATTCCTTTAAATATGCTCTATATAGAAATCTTTCATTAAACGAAATGATGTTCTCAGCCAATACTTTAGAAACTTTTTTACTAAGCAAGACTTATCTTAAACCAAAGGGACAATAATAAATAACTAGATTACTTCAATTTCTTAGAGAGATTTGGAACCGGTTTTGTAGATGCTGACAAAAAACTAGATTAAGATCTGAATAAATGAGTACTTTTATATACAAATATTTTTATAAATTATTATTTATTTGTGTTCTTTTACATATTAAGAAATTATAAATATATATCAAATAATTGAAAATTCAGTAATTAGTACATAAATAATTAAAGGCACGAAAACATAAATAAAACAAGTAGTGTTATCTATTTACACTTATTTTGGTAAATAAATTTAAACAATCATTTAAATATATTTTTATGATTTAAAATAAATTTAATAAATAGATATATAGTATATTGATGTTTCCTACTCATACGGTTTTATGATCATTTGTTTATTTTTGTAACAAAAAATTAAACCAATTATTGAAAAAATTTCAGTATGAGACTTTTAATAGTTTTATTAATTTATAATTTTAAAAAATTAATGTAAATTTTGAAATTAAAATATTAAATTCTAAATACTTTTTCAATGAAAATTTTGGAATTTAAAATTTTATCTATTTTTATATAGTAGATAGTTTAACTTAAATGGAATATATATATATATATAGTTTTTAATATGAATATCTATTAATAAGAATCCGAACTCATATGATTTTAAGATGATTTGTATTTTTTATAAAAAAATCAAATTATTGATCGCAAAAAAAAAATCAATGAGAAACTTTGAACAGTTTTATTAATTTTTGTTGTTTTTTAAAAATGAAAATATAACATATACAGAACTTTTTATTATATGGTTAATGTGAATGTTTAATTTATTTTAATAATATAAAATTAAACAGAAATTATAGAAAATACATAAATTGTTATCAAAACTTTATTATTCAAAATTATTAATTTTTATATATATATTTTAATCACATTAGATAATTCCATAGATTTTATTTAAAAGAAAAAAATATTTTTGTAAATTAATAATTAAGTAGTATATGATTAATTTAATGAAAAACATAATATATATTCAGATGGACTAATCTAATTGTATGGGATCCTAAGAATTATTATAGTGATGCACATGCACATCTCAAATATTGTAGTGTTTTTCAAATAATATAAGGGATAAGCTCTTAGATCTATATTAGGATGCGACAAACCCTTAGAAGTCGACCTTCATTCCCAACTTCTTCAACAGGTGCATAGAGGACGCGGGTGTTGTCTAAAGATCCACTCATACAATTCTTAACAAGAGAAAACCATACAAAGCGAACCATTGGGGTTAAGTTAAAGTTTATATTTCAAGCCACTAGAAATATTGTGGTAACGTAAATCCAAAGATGTTCCATCTTACCAATCCTTTAAGTCGTATGAAGACAGGACGGTTATCCAAAGCATGCATCACACTCTCTGAGATACTCTTAAATTTCATGAAAAAGGACAAAGACCTCAAACATCAAACAGTCCTATAAAAGATGCATACAATATCTCATAACTCTACCTTAAGGATATCCTGAGCTGCATCCACAGCTTCCTTGTTTACTAACCTTAACATAACCACAGTCAAGTGTAAACTATTTGGCGAAATAAACATCCTCTTTTCGATTCCCATTTCTGTTAATGTCAAAGATGGCATGTCATGTCACGAAAACAAATTCTATATTAAACCCTACACTATTAGTTTGTTTATTTTTGTTTTGTTTGATCTTACCATCCAAAGTGCTCTGAAACTTAAAAGGTTTCTTATCCTTATTGTCACCCAATATAGAATTCCGAAAAGCCTCAACCTTTTCTCGCAGATCAGGGTATATGGCTAATGGAAATGATATAAAGTGTGTAAACAGTTCTCTATAACCTTGTACAATCTACCAAACATTTCAAGATTTCAATGATCAGAGTAAGCAGGAAAGAAAAACCACGAACGAGATTGGGGTTTAGCCTGATGATGAGAATCTTAGAAATAGATCAGCAAACCTGTTTGCCTATGGAGACATGCGGACTAGGATGAGCAGTGGAAGATCCCCCGGGATTCCCTAGTGATAAATTCTGCTTTGACGAGTCCTTGAACGGATCTGTTTTCACATGATTCTCATCCGATCACACACAATACAACTACACAAGCATAATCCAAAAACACTAGCGGGAAACAATCAAGAGAGACAGAGAGAGATTCTACCCATAGCATGAGCTTTTACCGCATTCAAGACTTTCCAGTCTCTCGTTAAGAGTCCTGTTTTTAAACGTATAAATAAGACGTGGTCGACGACACCACCAAACCATATTGTCATACAAGGCTTTTCCACTAAGTTTCATGATACAAAACTTTTCAGCTAAGTTGTTGTTTTGACCCAAAAAAACATATTAATGAGACTTAGTCGACGATCCCACCAAACCATATTGTCATAAAATGCTTTTTAACGAATTTTTATGATTAATAATTTATTTGGTCTATATTGTATATGTATAAAATATAATATAATTCAATAAAATAATATAATTATAAAAAAACTAATATACATGATCCAATTAAAATTATAAACTAATAGTTATTATATATAAAACTTAATTAAATTTTATATAAACATAAAATATATTATAAACATAAAATATTATGTTTTTGCTTTCTTCCAAAATGAAATTCGTCCCTATTTTTTTTTCAGTTTCAAAACTTTGGTATATTATTTCTAAAAAGGTTGAAGCTTAAAGTCACTAGAAATGATACAAAATAATGAGTATCATGAAACTTAAATGCTCAATCAGAATCTCCGAAATAGATAGGAAATTAACCTGCTAGTCTTTGCCTTCGAAGGCGAGAGATGCGAAGATTAGGAGTGGAAGTTTCTCCCCTAATCACAGAGCCTGGTTAAGATTTTTTTGGGCCCTGAACTAAGAACAAAACATAGAATTCTTTTTATAAACATTTTATAGGGTTGGCTGCCTAAAATCCCCTGCAGATTTGCACACCCTATCTATTCCCCCTAGACTTTTTGGCTTTTGACCAATCCATCCAGAAATATGAATTCTCTTCATATCTCCCCCTAAACTTTTTTAAACCCCCCTCCTTAATCAATTTCGAAATCGAAATTAGAGGTAAATTAGTTGCATTTTGTAAATTGCGTTCGTAACCGAATTGGGGCTAAATTAAAATTATGGTTTCTAATTTATTTTATCTGAATTTGAAGAACATACGACGTTGATCAAAAAAAAAAGAACATACGACGAAAAACAAACAGACGAAGACAGCGAAGAACAGAGAGAGACAGAGATGACATGAACAGTGAGAGACATGACGCCGAGGAGAAACAGTGAGAGACATACGCCGACGAGAACAGAGAGAGACATGTAAAGTAGAATATAATATGATAATATTATTGTGTTGTATTTGATATGAGAATACAATATCTATATATATAGTGCTAACATTAACATAATATTGACACTAGATAATGTTAACTTTCCTAAACACGTAATGGAAATATGTTAAGAATATCTTGAGATTAACTTGATCTTCAAGTCTTTCCTTTTAGTTTTGAGGGTCTTCATGGGTTTCACGGGCTTCACAATCTTGGTCCGTAAGATACATATCTTCCGGCCCGACATATCTCTAATACTCCCCCGCACGACAAACGTGGGATGCAACACGCAAATCTGCAATCACAAAGCAGACCACGTATGTCGTGGACACTATATTGAGGAAAACAAATCAGTAGATTCTTTCGGGATCGAACTTCAACTTAGACAAAGAGGATGAAAACTTCAGCTCTTCTTTGGTCTTGACAATGGGAATACATCCCGTGGGCGCAACTGCAGCTCTAAAAATGATCGTCCTATAACCTGGACAGTCCGTAACTTGGACTAAACAAATTGACCTAAAACTTGGACGTTCTACTAGAACTCCCCCGTAATGGTTAAACTATAACCAACAATATTCCAAACTATGGAAAAATCAAAACAAATATTGAGACATTCTAAACTATAGAATAAATCTCTTAAACTAACCCATGACCAATCATCTCCTAAAATATTCCCGTGACAAATATTGTAACAGGTTAACAAACCCAAACCCGAACCCTTCAAACTTAAAAACTTGTCAAACCCGTATGATAAATCAAGACCTTGGCTTAGCATAATAATTATTGGATGTATCCAAATCAAGCTAGAAAAAATAAACCATTAACCTTTTCTAATAACTATAACCAAACCCAATGACTTTAATATAAGGAACAAATCACGTGCACATTACTTCATGCTTTCACATCATTATCCGGGTCATTTTCATCGTCAGTATCATCACCATCTTCTTCAGCATCGCCAACACCAACGATGTGCACCATCAAAGCTTTAAAAAAAACGGAAATTTTAATTTCGATCCCAAAGAATCGTCTGCTCTGATACCATGTAAAATAGAATATAATATGATAATATTATTGTGTTGTATTTGATATGAGAATACAAGATCTATATATATATTGCTAACATTAACATAATATTGACACTAGATAATGTTAACTTTCCTAAACACGTAATGGAAATATGTTAAGAATATCTTGAGATTAACTTGATCTTCAAGTCTTTCCTTTTAGTTTTGAGGGTCTTCATGGGTTTCACGGGCTTCACAATCTTGGTCCGTAAGATACATATCTTCCGGCCCGACATATCTCTAATAAGACACGACGACGAGAACAGAGAGAGACGAGCTGACGAGAACAGTGAGAGACGAGGAACAGAGAGAGAGAGAAACAGGAACAGAAAGAGACGGGAACATATATAGAGAGAGAGAGAGAGAAACAGGAATAGAGAGAGAGAGAGAAACAGGAAGAGAGAGAGAGAGAAACGAGGACCACACATAGAGAGAGTTATCATGTTCTTCCTTCAGTAACTGAGATTACCATGTTCTTTATGCTTGGTTATGCTTGAGTTTAAAACATGAGTTTGACTTGTTTATCTTACTACGAAACCTGTACAAGAACAGAGAGACGTTTTTGATAATCAAAACATGAAACCTGATAATGAAAGGGACAAGAACAGAGACGTTTCTCAGTGTTGCAAAACTAATGTCATTGTTTCAAAACTTACTTCCTGTTACAAAACTTACTGCATGTTAAGTAAATATTAGACTGGATTTGTAAAGACTGAAACTAATGTCATCGTTTCCAGACTTTGTGTCTGGGTTTCGTCCATGGTACCATCTTCATTGTTCTTCACTGTCTGTCTCTCCACTGCATTCTCTTCTCTCTCTTCTGCATTCTCTTCTCTCGTTTTTGTGTTTCTCTCTCTCTTTCTCTGTATGTTCTTTGTTTGTGTTGTGAAACAGAGACACAAAACCTAATTTCAGTACGATCCCAATTTTCTTTTTATAACTCGGGTGCGGTTTTATTTTCAGGGTCGGGTCTGGTATTGTTTTAGTTGGGCAATCACTGTTTCTAAACGCGTTTTTGTTCCTCTAATTTCAATTTCGAAATTGATTAAGGAGAGAGGTTTAAAAAGTTTAGGGGAAGATACAAAGAGAATTCATATTTCTGGGTGGATTGGTCAAGAGCCAAAAAATCTAGGGGGAATAGATAGGGTGTGCAAGTCTGCAGGGGATTTTAGGCAGTCCACCCTATTTTGTATGAAATTCTTTCTAATAAACTTAAGTTTTT
The DNA here is from genome assembly GCF_000801105.2 of Raphanus sativus. Taxonomy (NCBI): domain Eukaryota; kingdom Viridiplantae; phylum Streptophyta; class Magnoliopsida; order Brassicales; family Brassicaceae; genus Raphanus; species Raphanus sativus. The sequence continues at coordinate 15,072 of NW_026615437.1, read as the reverse complement.
AAAATTAGTTTTGAAAATATATTAAGAAACATTTTAGTTAAAATATATCTATATTTTTTTTTGTTTCTCGAATATTTTTTTAACTATTATTTTCTAAAATTTTTAGTTAGGCTGACCCTACCGATTCAGAAGACAGAAGCCATAAAATTCGCTTTAAAAGTGTTTGAGCGACTCTAATTTTAAACTAGATCTTGACCCGCGCTTTGGAAGCGCGGAATATTTTACGATGAAAAATTTTACTAATAACTTAACAAATATTTTGTTAACTTTTAAAGAGTGTGTATTTAAAATATTTTTGTATTTAAATCAGTGTTTTTAAATTTAACCCGATTGTGATTATACCGGTTAATCTGGAGATCTAACAATTCAATTTAGTTTTTTAAAATATTCATATTAAAAAATCACTAAAACCCGAGACTAACCTATTGAACTGATGGATGACTGATATGTAATCTAATTTGATTGAAATTGTAATATTTTTATAATTTGTAATCTTATAATCCAAATTTTAAAGTTTATTATTTTGTAATTTATGAAATTATGACGTTTCTACAAAATTTTAAAGAGAAAATGATAGATATAAAATAACTAAGATTAATTATTGTATTGTTTGGAAACATTGATAGTATTATATAAAATATATTGTTTGGAAACATTGATAGTAGTATAAAGAAACAAGTATATTGTTTGGAAACATGGATAGTAGTATAAAGAAAGGAACATTAGTGATTTAATGTAGGTTTAACTATAAAGTATAAATGTGTATTTAATTTAAAAACTTACAAAATAAATGTTAGGTCCAACAGAATGTTTCTGTTTTAATAAGATAGATGATGCTCAGTGGATCACACACACACAACATGACAACACAAAGCATTATCCAAATCAGATTTTGCCGACGTTTAAGACTTTTTCAGGTTGAGAATCTTGTTTTTAAACATGGAAATGAAACTTGGTCAAGGATCTCACCAAAGCCTTTCTGTCTCACCTAAACCCACGTATACCACGCTGCTCCATTCTTTTTTTTTTGGAAACTTACACCCTCATCTGTTCTTAATGGATAACTAGGATAGACATGCGTCTTGTGCAGGATGAAATTGTTATTTTCATTATATTTTAAAGAATGAAACAATAGTTCGATTTCATTTGATTAGGGGTGCTCAATCCAGATATCAGTTTGGTTTCGGTTCGGTTTGGTGTTTTCATTTTTTTGGTATTTTGGTTAGTAAAATATAGCTACTATTTAAACCTATATTTACTCCGGTTCGGTTTATATTCCGTCGGTTTTCGGTTTATTCGGTTTTATACCAAAAACATAATTATTAAGTTAAAAATCATATTATATATTATACGAATTTTAGAGTCATGTTATCAAAAAGTCATTTATTAAAAATATATTATATATTTAAACAAAAGAATAAAAACAAAAAAACGCTTCTATCATCTAAAAGATAATCAAATCTAGAATTAATATCAAAACTATAAATTTTGAAAAAAAAAAAACAAAATAGAAGCACGAAATAAAAAAAAATATTTTTCCATATTTAGTGTTCATCAAATCCATATGTTTCGATTGAATACTGTTTGTTTAAAGATAAAAAAGTTGTAAAGAATTTCAACTAATTGTTGTCCATCAAATTTATAATCTTTACTTCAATTTAGTCAAAGTTAAAATAAAGCAAAGAGATATTTTAGTGGATTTGGAAATTTAATCCAAATTCAGTGTTATTGGTTATGTGATTTTAAAATTCATATTTGAATCCACTGTTATTGGTTTTATGATTTATAAATAAATTTTAAAATCAAGTGTTATTCAATTGCAATGATTTGTGTATGGATTTGATTTGAAATTGTATTTGATTGGATTTTGAAATGTTTTAAGGATAAAAATACAAAGGAACAAATATTGAACATAACCTTGGTATTTTGATTGGATTTGTATTTTTGGTTTTTTTCCATTATTTTACGTGTGGCATGACAAGATGAACATCAAAGCTGCTTTGATGGTTTCCTGCTGGGTTTTATGGTTCGCTTTTGGTGGTGATATTTCTGTGTTCCGTAAAAGCTCTTATCTGTGTACTTTGTTGCAACAGCTCGGTTAGTATTTGGTCTTATGATCTGTGTTCTGTTTTTATTGTACTTAGCTATTTGTGTATCAGTTAGTCTCTGGAGGTCACTTTTGTCTTCCGGGTTCTGGTTCCGCAGACTATCTCTTTGTTTGCTGGCTTTGACTCTAGGAATTATGTGTATAACTCAACTAGCGTGGTTTCAAATCATGTGTAATCTTTGGATGAATGATCAATATAATAAGTGAAAAAAGGACAAGTGTATTCCAATTTTTCAACTTGTTTATTATAACACAGAGAAACTATAATAAAAATATGCATGATAACTTCTGTACCTGTCAATATCTCATATAGATATCTATTTGATCAACATCTCGAACAGATGTTAAATTACATTTGGCCAATATCTCACCTTAGGAAGATAATTGAGAAAATTTAGCCAATTCATAGTGCTAACTCAGTGGTCTAACTTGCTTACGGTTTTGGACATTATAACAAGTTTTTCAGACCCAAGCATATTCTCGCCTAAACTTAAAGGTCTACTTATAAATCCATTTGATTCATTTATAACAATTCAGTTATTTTGATTTTACAATTCATATCAGTCAATTCTCAAATCCAATTGTTTGATTTGAAAATCATTAGATTTATGGAAGATTTCCAAATCTAACAGGATTTATAAATCCATTAAACTACTAGAACCAATAACCCCCACTAAGAAAATAAGAAGCCTCAGTTGCAGTGAATTGTTACTTAATTATAGTTCAAGTGATTTACAAATTATAATTATAGTTCAAGTGATTTACAAATTATAATTATAGTTCAACTTATATAACAAATAGATATTCATGTGTTGTTATAAATATATACATATTTACATGTTTCTACTTTTGACCGGTTTTGTTCGGTTTAATCGATTATAAACCAAACTATATCTAAATCCTACGGTTTTTATAAAATCACATTCATTCGATTTGTATAGTATATACCAAAACAACATCATATTATCTATTTCTGTTCGGTTCGGTTCTGTACTATTCGGTTTTAGCATATTGAACAGCCTTAATTTGAATATTAGTTGGTTTTGGGTTATTTTTTATAATGTCTTAATATCCTATTGTTGAATTAGATTTTAAATTCATAATTTTTTGTAATCTTACATGTGAGTTTTATATATTAAAAAACAAAATATAAAGTATATAGTGTGAACACATTTATGTAGAATGTGAAAACATTTATATAGAGTGTGAATGTTTTTTCTAAATCATATTGAAACTGACACGTGTCCATTATAGTGTGAACATATTTCTTAGAATGCTTATCCTTTAATATAAGGTACTAGACTTTGACCCGCGCTTTGGAAGCGCGGAATATTTTACGATGAAAAATTTCATTAATAACTTAACAAATATTTTGGTAATTTTTAAAGAGTGTGTATTTAAAATATTTTTGCATTTAAATCAGTGTTTTTAAATTCAACCTGATTGTGATTATACCGGTTAATCCGGAGATCTGACAATTCAATTTAAGTTTCTAAAATATTCATATTAAAAAAAATCAGTAAAACCTGAGACTAACCGATTGAACTGATGGATGACCGATATGTAATCTAATTGGATTTAAATTGTAATAGTTTCATAATTTGTAATCTTATAATCCAAATTTTAAAGTTCATTATTTTGCAATTTATGAAATTATGATATTTCTACAAAATTTTAAAGAGAAAATTATAGATATAAAATAAATAAGATTAATTATTGTATTGTTTGGAAACATTAATAGTAGTATAAAAAATATATTGTTTGGAAACATTGATAGTAGTATAAAAAAATAAGTATATTGTTTGGAAACATGAATAGTATTATAAAGAAAGAAACATTAGTGATTTAATGTAGGTTTAACTACAAAGTATAAAGGTGTATTTAATTTAAAAATTTACAAAATAAATGTTAGGTCCAACAGAATGTTTCTGTTTTAATAAGATAGATGTCTTAAAGAGTGTGTATTTAAAATATTTTTGCATTTAAATCAGTGTTGTTAAATTCAACCTGATTGTGATTATACCGGTTAATCCGGAGATCTGACAATTCAATTTAGGTTTTTAAAATATTCATATTAAAAAAAAATCAGTAAAACCTGAGACTAACCGATTGAACTGATGGATGACCGATATGTAATCTAATTGGATTTAAATTGTAATAGTTTCATAATTTGTAATCTTATAATCCAAATTTTAAAGTTCATTATTTTGCAATTTATGAAATTATGATATTTCTACAAAATTTTAAAGAGAAAATGATAGATATAAAATAAATAAGATTCATTATTGTATTGTTTGGAAACATTAATAGTAGTATAAAAATATATTGTTTGGAAACATTGATAGTAATATAAAGAAATAAGTATATTGTTTGGAAACATGGATAGTAGTATAAAGAAATAAACATTAGTGATTTAATGTAGGTTTAACTATAAAGTATAAATGTGTATTTAATTTAAAAACTTACAAAATAAATGTTAGGTCCAACAAAATGTTTCTGTTTTAATAAGATAGATTTCTTTACGCACCCCAAACTAACTAAACCCACATTTAATCCTCTGCAAATTTTAACCTCTTTACCGAAACTAGTTAGGTTTTCTCTCATGTCGTGTCTCTTCTTGACCCCCTTCTCTCTCTTGTCTCTTCTCCAGCTTCTCTGATTCTCTAGCAATCATTGGCAACACATGCATTTCTCTGATCCCTTAACGCTTTACTACGACTTCCTTCTTGTTTTTCTCCAAGTCTTTGTATGAGAGAGTGAAATTATACACATCTGCTTCGCTTTCAGCCTTTTATAACAAGATTTGATGATCAGTAAAGAAACAAGTGGAATAGAAAATTCCAATCAGTAAGATATTAGAGTTAATTTGTTTATTCAACATAGCAAACCATATTATATATGATGTGTAAATCACAACTCCGTAATGTCACAAGCCAGAATTACCAATTGCTACAACTGGTTACTATAGAAATCAAAGATTATATAAAGACTCACTCTCTTTATTAATGCTTAAGAAAACTCTCTCAAAAACTTAAGCTAATCCCCAAACTCTATAAGTTATATCACATCTCGACATATCCTTATATATGGGTATAAAACTCCTAATCCTATTAGATAATATATAAATACAACTCTTAAATATATTATGAAACCCACACACAATAGGATTAAGTCTTTGCTTGTATCTCAAGCTAACTTAGGTTTCAAGCTTAACCCAACATTCACCCCCTTAAGCTTGAAATCTAAGTTTGCTACATCTTGCATCCCGATCAGGTCCCTCATCTCTCTGAATTTTAATCTTCCTAGAGCCTTGGTCAATATATCTGCTTTCTGCAGGTTTCCCGGCACATGTTCAACGACAATTTGACCTCTCTCAACGCACTCCCTTATGAAATGATATCTCGAATGTACATGCTTACTTCTGCCATGAAACACTGGGTTTCTTGTGAGAGCAATTGCAGATTGATTATCAATTCTGATCACACTTTCTCAACCGGTTGCTCAGTGACCTTGCTAAGTAGTTCTTGAAGCCAGATGGCTTGTTTCGCTGTCTCTGTCCCGGCCATGAACTCCGCTTCACAACTTGAGAGAGCCACCGTGTCTTGTTTGCCAGAGTACCATGTTATCAAGCTCTCGCCGAAGTAGAATATATGTCCAGCAGTGCTTCTTCCGTCGTCTTGATCAATGTTATGGCTATTATCACTATAGCCAATAAGTTTAGGAACATTCGGAGTTGAACGTTTAAACACCAGACCAAGAGATGTCGTGCCTTGCAGGTAACTTAAGCAATGTTTCATTGCAGCATCGTGTGAAACCTTCGGACACTGCATGTAACGACTTAATATGCCCACTGCATATGATAGATCAGGTCTAGTGTGGAGGAGATACCTCAAGCAGCCCACATTACGTCTGTATTTTGTGGCATCCACGTCTTCCTCCTCCTCGGACTTTGATAACTTCAAGCCGTTTTCCATTGGCGTTGTAGACGAATTGCAGTTTGACATTCCACTCTCCTCTAGGATCCTTAAAGCATAGTTTCGTTGATTCAACGATATAAAACCTTCCTCTTGATGAATTTCTATTCTGAGGTAGTAGCTTAACTTTCCTAGATCACTCATATCAAACTTTTGTGCCATCTCTTTTTTAAACGCTTCTATCACCTTCACACTAGCTCCGGTTACAAATAAATCATCGACGTACACAGCCACCACAATAACACTTTCAGCCATGTTTTTCATGTAGACCGACGGCTCTTTAGAGCATCTTTTAAATCCCAACTCAACCAGCGACTGATTTAATTTTATATTCCAAGCTCTTGGTACTTGTTTCAAGCCATATAAGGCTTTGTTGAGTTTGTAGACTTTCTTCTCACTTCCTTTTACCTCAAATCCTTCTGGTTGACTTACATAGACTGTCTCCATCAAGTCACCATTCAGAAACGCCGTTTTAACATCCAGGTGGTGCACTTCCCATCCATATGACGCAGCAATACTAACAAGGAGTCTAATGGTTTCGATTCTGGCTACAGGTGCATAAACTTCATCGAAGTCAACCCCATGTTTCTGCACATATCCTTTGGCCACTAGTCTTGCTTTGTATTTCTTAATAGAACCGTCTGCATTTCTTCTTATTTTGAACAACCATCGGAGGCCAATCGGCTTCACACCATATAGGAGATCCACCAAGTTCCATACTCTGTTTTTCTCGATGGATTGTAGTTCATCTAGACATGCTTATATCCATTCTTTCAGCTCACTTGCTTCCTCAAACGTTCTAGGTTCTCCGTTTAGACACATCAATAGCATCTCACTTTCTTCTTCTGACAACATGACATAATCATCAAGATACTTTGGTCTAGACGTTTGTCTTTCACTTCTTCTTAGTATCATGGTTTCACTGTCATCTCCTTGATCTTCATGGTCAACTTCAATTTCATCATCCTCTACTTCCACTACATCTGTGATTTTTGCTTCTGGCTTTACTGCTTCCTCTGTAACCACAGTCGTATCTCGTGATAAAGGACTTTCTGCTGTCTCCGATATTCCATGATTACCATACTCTCCAAGCTTGACAGACAAGTCATTGTAGTTTGTAGGTTCTGGATCAATCCTTTTCCATTTCCACCCTTTGGTTTCATCGAATACAACATCACGACTGACTTTGATGCTCTTGGTTGTCGGATCAAGTAGTCTGTACGCTTTTGAGCCAGGCTCTGTTCCGAGATGAACAAGTACTCTTGATATGTCATCCAGCTTCCTCAATTTTATCTTCTCGACCTTGGCATAGCAAAGGCAACCGAAGATCCTAAGATGATTTATATTAGGCTTTCTTCCCTTTAAAGCCTCATACGGAGTTTGACCATCTAACGCTCTTGTTGATATTCTATTTATTAGGTAGGTGGAGTGTCTAACCGATTCTCCCCATAGATAGTTTGGCATGTGCATTGCTTCTAGCCATCTCCATTAATGTTCTGTTTCTCCTCTCCACTACTCTGTTCTGCTCTGGAGTATATGGTGTCGTTAAGTGTCTCTGTATGCCTTATGCTTCACAATATGAGTTGAACTCATTGGAGACAAACTCTCCACCACGGTCTGTCCTAAACGTAGCTATCTTTCTCCCTGTTTCCTTTTCAATCACCTCTTTTAATTTTTTGAATTTACCAAACACTTCATCTTTTGTCTTGAGAACTATTGACCACATGTATCTCGTGTGGTCGTCAATGACTACAAATATATATTTGTTGCCTCCTGTTGTGCTCGGTGTGATAGGGCCGCAAAGGTCACCATGTAGCAGTTCAAGTGGTCTTGTTGCTCTGAACAGGGTTGCTTGCGGGAACACTTTCCTTGCTTGTTTACCAAGCATGCATGAAGAGCACACTTCCGTTGTGACATTGACGCTAGGAATCCCCACTACTAGTTCCTTATGAATCATCATCTTCATTGTAGCAGTGTTGATGTGACCGAGCCTCAAGTGCCATCTATTTGACTCACTAATCTCGCTCAAGCACAGTTGTGTTTCATCTCTAATTCCGATGCGTACTTTTTAGAGCCGATTCCTTGATCTAATGGCTTTCACAAGAAGCTTTCCGTGGTGATCACGCATGGTGAGATGGTCTCCTTTTAATCTTATGTCGCATCCAGATTCTGTTGCTTGACCGAGACTAATTATATTGCTTCTCAAATCTGGTACGTAGTATACATCATTCATCTTTCTTGCTTCACCATTCATGTCGATGAAAGAGATGGTACCTTTTCCTCTTATGTCTATTCTTGAGTCATCTCCGAATCTGACTTTTCCCGTGATCTGTCTGTCTATGTTCGAGAAATACCTTTGATCTCCTGTCATATGGTTGCTAGCTCCATTATCTAGGTACCATATATCTCTTGTATCCATGTTGGTTTCATACTTCTCAGGCACACAATTCTTTTCATTCAAATAGACAATCTCATGCATCATTAGATCATCTGCTTCTTGAGTGTCACCGCTTTCATTCTCTTGAGCTTCCTGTAGTTTTAGAAGACGATCCGGACAATCTGTGACATAGTGTCCCACTTTATCACAACGCCAGCAAGTAACTCGTGATGTGTCTCGGTCTCCATTGTATCGTCCTCGTCCACGACCTCGAGAATATGACCTTCCTCCTCTGCCTCTGCCACGGTACTGTCGGTTGTCTCTGTTGTACTGAGGCTGTGTGGTCTGAGAATCTGAATTTGCTTGAGAGTCAGAGTTCGCATACATCAGCTTACTTTGTTCTTCTTGTGGTTCCTCATCGTCACGGATGCGCTCTTCATAGGCTTTCATACGCCCCATGATATCCTCGAAGCTAGTTTTGTTTAGATCCAAAATTTGTTCCAGTGAAGCCACAAGATGAATATACTTCTTCCTTGGTAGACTGGTTAGGAACTTCTTAACAAGTCTTGGTTCTTCAATACTAACTCCCAAAGCTGCAGACTTTGATGCGATTTCAGTGATTTTACCTCCAAATTCGTCGATTGACTCTGTTTCTTTCATCTTTAAGCGGTCAAAGTCACTCAATAGTGTTTGTAAACGTGCTTCTTTGACTCTCTCTGCCCCTACGTGTCTGGTTTTTATCGCCTCCCATACTTTCTTAGCCGACACGAGTTCTCCAACTTGTAGTATCATCCCCTCAGGTATCGATTGGAACAGAAGTCCCATAGCCATGTCGTTCTTCTTTCCCTCTTTAGATTCTTCTTCAATTACATCCCAGACTTCATGAATCTTGAGTGCGTTCTTCATTCTAATTGCCCAAACCGTGTAGTTTGTAGTAGTAAGCATAGGGCATCGGATAGAATGTTTTCCTCCATCTTTCTCTTTATCAGTCGCAGGTATGATCTCAGTGCTCATCTTTTAACCTAATGCTCTGATACCAAATATAGAAATCAAAGATTATATAAAGACTCACTCTCTTTATTAATGCTTAAGAAAACTCTCTCAAAAACTTAAGCTAATCCCCAAACTCTATAAGTTATATCACATCTCGACATATCCTTATATAAGGGTATAAAACTCCTAATCCTATTAGATAATATATAAAGACAACTCCTAAATATATTATGAAACCCACACACAATAGGATTAGGTCTTTGCTTGTATCTCAAGCTAACTTAGGTTTCAAGCTTAACCCAACAGTTACACACACACACACATGTATTACATAACTGATATTACCACTGATCATAGTCATGACCAAAGCATCTATGGAGTGGATATTGATCCTTTTCAGTGTCACTTATATGGAAAAAGTAGTGAACCACAAGAATGGAAGTAGCCTTTCGAATCATACCAAAATCGTTTTGAGATCTGATTAGATACTACCCCAATCCTTTCTCCCAAACTCCTTGTGTATCTCTCGTGCATCAAAAGTCATCCCTTTGCTTTTATCCCTTCTGTAGGTTACATTCATCATGGTGACACGTAGCTGCAAAAGAAAGGAATAAGCAAGAAGGAAAAGCTGAAACACTTTACTTCAATCATTGTATTTCTCCTAGTAAACCAAATATAAAAGCATTTAGAAAAATTTACATCTCAAGACACATTTTCACTTCTTAATATCATTAAAAGACACATTTCACCTGAGACACACATTTGTCTTGTTATTTGTCATTTATATCCTTTGTGATCACTCTCTCTCTCTCTTTCCTTGCATCTTCTTTATCTTCTTTATTTTGTTACCTTCTTTTTCTTTCTTTGACTAAAGAAAGATTTTAGTTTTTTATTTAATGTTATCATTATTTATTCATCTTCTACTCTATTTGTTTTTTCTCTAATTTTAATATATATAAAACAAATATAATTTTACAGTAATTAGTAATTTCTTTTTCTCTATATTTCAAGATCCATTTTCATATATATATTTTATCTATTTTAACAATTATATAAAAATGCGTGGACATAAAAAATATGGACGGAAAGTTGTGGACATTTCATCACATTTTTTTTTGAATTTGTATTTTTGTTCTTCTTCAATTTATTATATTTTCCTATCTTCAATGATTTTATATTCATCTTCATAGACATAACTCACTGTTTTTGACACCATTTTTGTGGTTGTGAAGGGTTTTACACTTGTTTTTAATACATCAAATAAAAAAATAAAAACAAATAAAGATTATGGTCTGTAACAATAGGTCACAAAAAAACGATCAATCACTTGCTAAGAACCCATAAAACACCCAATATTCAGTTACCCATTTGTTGCTCGCAGATTCGCTTCTCTTATCCTCATAAACAACGAATCCACAGAAAAAATGATACTCGTCAATCTCAAAACAGTGAAGAAGAAAACGAGTCACATGATCCGCAGTCGTCGTCACCATCACTCCATTATCTGTTGTCAACATCAGTCCACAAGATTCACAGATCTATTGGAGTTCAGAGTTATCTTCTTGAAGATTGAGAACTAGTTGTGTTGAAATGGACGTGATCACGGGGAAGTTTCCGACAGATTAGTGTACAACGGATCGAAAAATAAAACATTTAACGAGTTGGAACATGAACTCAATGATGGTGGTGGCGGCGGTGGGGGCCGATATTTTTATGTCAAAAAATTGGCGAGTTGATGAAATATCGTCCACATAATTTTGTCTACAAAACATCATAGAAAATATCCACATGACGCGTGTCCACAATTATCATGTCCACATCTTCTATGTTCACGATCCAATCCACATTTTAAAATTTCTAAAGAAAACTTAGATGAATGATTTACCTATATTCGCCTGCATTTTTGTATAATTGAAAACTTTTGTCTATAAAACATTTTTTGGTTCAAATTAGAAACAAATTAAAAATATATGAATTGTGAAATAAAATGTAAAAACAGCTTTCTTTGCATGTTCATCTAAACATAATAAAATTCAATATAAAATTAACTTATTTAAATAATATGTTACCTGTTATAATTTGTTCATAAAAATAAATGAATGAATCTATTGTGATTTGTTTACATGATCACATTTTTCCGTCCACATCCTTTTTGTATATGAACACATTTTTCCGTCCACATATTTTATATCCATATATTTTTATAAAATTATTAAAATGTATAAAATATATATATATGAAAATGGATCTTAAAATAAAAAGAAAAAAAATTAAAATTTATTGCAACAATTATAATTTGTTTTATATATCTTAAATTTGAGAAAAAGTCAGTAAAAACATTAGGTGGAAGAATAATAATAATAATATAAATAAAATATTACTATGTATTTATCATAACTCATTTGGAAACAAAGTTTGTTCTTCTCGACGAAGCACAACTCAATCTTCTCTCTTTCAAGGGTTTTCTTGTCAAACCAACCTGTTGGACCCACAAAAAAGTGTGCTACATGTGCTATGTGTCTTTATATGTAAAAGAAAGACAAAATGTGTCCTAGCATGTAATTAACTCAAGCATTTACCTTCAAGCGTGACTTTGCATCTTTCCCAGTAAATCCAGCATTCACAAATGCACCAATGATTATATCTGAATTATGGAGTTAAAGAATTCAACTGATCTTGCAAAATGAGAATAAGATATAAAATTCATGTGTCTATCTTAAACCAAAAGGACATGAGTAGAAATAGGCTCTTAGAAGCAGCACTTTGTGCATATACTAATATATACATGCTTAACAATATTTTCATCCTAATGTTTATTTTCCGGAAAAGGATAAATTATTAAATTAAATACATATTTTAAATTAATATTATAACTATAAAACTTCAATATTAATATTGGTAATCATTGTATTAAATTATATTATTTCATCTCATAGTTTTATTTACGATATGTAAACATTGGATCAAAACAATTTTTGTAGTAATAATCAAATTAGGAGACGACAAAAAAGAATCAAATTAGGAAATTTGGATTTAAAATTTAGAACTTATTTTTGTATATACTTATTGTATTTGTGAACTGAGAAGAAATCCAGTGACAATGAACGGAAGTGATTATTAAAAATCACAACTCATAAAACATCAACAAAACAACAATAACCAACAAAATTTATATATTCTCTACAATTTAGATTTTAAAAACATGAGACAAATACAAAAAATAATGAATTATAAAATATGATCTATGTATTCTCTTAGATTGTATTTATATTATATTTATTATTTGTCAAACTTTTAGTGTTATCTAATTTTTATCCTATTTTCATGCTTCTATATATTTTATAATATTTTAAGTTGATATTAATAGCTTATATAATATTAATATTTTGGTTTTAAATATATCATTTTGATAATATTTGTAATTTTATGGATAAATTAATTATTAACATAAATTCATTTGTAATTTTGATGTTCGTCATCTACAAAGTTAGAAATATGATTGTTTAATATTAAATATATATAAAATATTTATCATAAGTATATACTATATATTTACGACATATTTTTAATGATATTTTTACTTTTAATCCTAATTTTAATATTGTAATAACTATTGGATCATATTTTCAATACGAATCAGAAACAATAGATAAAGTATTAACCATTAAAATCATAAACTAAATATAAAATAAACTTTATTATGATACTATCTGTAGTTATTGTTAAAATATATTAAAATATTTTTATAGAAATATTAGTATAGTTATATCAATTGAATAGGTTAATAATTATAAATTATCTTAAAATATATATATATATTTTAATTATATTTTTAAATAGTAGTATTTACTAAACTAACAACTTATCATAAACCATGGAGAATATGACAAGTAAACAAATAAAACTTCTCAACTAATAATATAGATAGATTATGTTCTTATAGTAATTAGTTAAAGTATCAGTTTGTTTTAATTTTATTATATTAAATAATATTTAAAAACTGATTTAAATTATTAATTTATTTATCTCAATAAAATAATAATTATCACGGAAAAATTATCATAAACATTTAATTCTAAATAAATTCATAATTTAGCTATTCAAACTAACCATATTTCCAATGTAAAAATACAATTACCTATACACATAACCATATTTTAACCAATAGAAATATAAATTCGAGAATCTTATTAATAAATTTTGCATTGAAATTATAAAAGGACACTTATTTTGAAAACTATTTTTGTTTCTACAACGATAATTAAACTGAAACGGAAGAAGTATATATCTTTGGATCCAAGTATAATTTAACTGTTCATAAAATTTAATTATTTATTTTATAAAATACTTCCATAATGACTGTTTATGAAAATATAAAAATTATTACTTATTGTCATATTTTCATTTAATATAAAATTATATTTACATTTAAATTATTTTGGAATAATAATTATTATTATGCCAACAAAAAACTTAATAATTATAAACATAGTTTACTATTGTTGTTTGTAGCCAAATTCTCTACCTACCTTATTTTAGTGAATCTTACAAAGAAAATAAAGATTCATCATTAATTTGTACATGTTATATTATGAGGGATACTAGGTCATTCATTTTGATTAAGCAATATTATTTTTCTTTCAAAATGAATATGGTAATAACACATAGTAAAACTTAGAAATCAGTACTCAAATAATTTTAGGAGAGTATACCATTAAAATTATGTATTATTATAAATATTTGGAAAATTGAGTCATAAATGACTTAAATATAATATGCGCTTTTGTTTTTCTGCGCATGCAAAAATATTAATTTTAACTATAGCATTTTTTTATTATGAAATAAAATTTTAGTTTATATTAAAAATTATTATTTTCTATTTTAACTGTAATTGTGTTGAAAATAATAAAACCATAAATATTTTTTGTTTGATTATCTTCATTTCTGGGTTCTCTCGAAAGGGATCTAACTAACGCTTAATGACCATTTTGAAGAACCGCGAAAACATCCAAAAGGACTAGTGATTACCCCATTTTAATCCACCAGAGGCCACGCGTAAAAAACATAAATATTTTTTTTTAGTTTAACGCTTTTTAATTTGGTTTAACAATTTCATTTTGGTTTTCATTTAAATTTCAGAAAAGTTAAAAAAAAATTTTAATTTATAATAAAAAAATTCAATTTATTGTATAATAATGATCTTAACTAATATGAATAAGTTTGCAAAGTTGCATTAAAAATATAAAAAAATATTTTATGAAATAAATAATTTTTTAAAACTTATATATTTATCAAACGAATAAGTAACAGCTGAATGATCAATCCCTTATCCCTTACATACTAAAGCGTAAGTGCTGGACAAATCATATTTGACATATGTCAATTTTTTTACAAACTCAAACAATTAAATTAATTCCACAGTTTTCTTTTGACAAAAAAAATAAACACGATTTCAGTTTCAGATTTTTTTGTAACTGCAAAGAATTCCTATTTTCCCTCAAACTACCACTATCATGTTCCAAGTCTAATAGATTAACTGTTGACAAAAAAAGGTCTAATACATTAACTTCCATTGTCAACTCTCAACTGTTTTGTCACTCATAATCTAACACCAAAAAAAA